>NC_092076.1:237500-272500 GCF_039877785.1 Chaetodon trifascialis | reverse complement strand
CCTCCCTGCTGATTTCAGGCCTGCATCCCCACCTTATTCATTTTTTCAACATTTGGAAACAGCGTCATGCCGTTTGTCTCTGATCTGCCGCCTCAGCATCTCTGTGCGTTGACTTCCTGTCCAGGTCTCCGGTGGAGCTGTTTAATGTCTACAGTGTGAAGGACATGACCTTTAACCCCCCTGTAGCTCCGCCCGGCACCAAGAAGAAGGTGATCAAATCAAACGCACATTCTCACATTCGGTCGTGAGGTTTCAGATGATTTCAGAGGACAAACTTGTAAAAGTCGTTTAATTCTTCACATTTTACTGTTTCACACAGTCTTCGATCAGGATGACTCATCGATTATTGATTCATCTTGTGTTCATGTCACAGATTTGTCAATAAAGTTTTTTCTGTCTTTTTCAAACCGTTCTTGTGTGTCAGGATCGTTTTGTGGTCGGATCGACGCTGCTGGACGCGGAGCTGCAGAGACGAGCTGAGAGCGTCCTGACCGCCGCCGAGGAGGCGGAGCTGGACTTTAACACAACACACACGGCCAACAGTGACACACACACACGCTGAGCACTGACACACACACACACACACACACACACGTTTGGTCTGCAGAAATGAAAATAAAAGTCTTTGCTATCAAATATTAAGACATGACTCCGTCTGATGTGACAGAACGTCGGAGCAGTTTGAGGCGACACAAATGTCAGATTTCATGTTTCTGCAGAGGTTCAACTCTGAAACAGAATCCAGCTTTGAATACTTGTGTTCATGTGTGTTACCTGTTCATATGTTACCTGTCCTACATTTTTCAATCATTCTTTTTATTCATGATAAAAATCTGAAAAGTTTCTTCAGATTTGAGGTTTTTCATGCAGAGCTCAGCTCAGCCTGCAGGTGTCTCCACACGCTTGTAAGACAATGAAGGCAATGAGCTGATTCAGCACAGGTGTGCAGCAGACCACACCCACATTCAGGTGCCTCTGTGCACTCAACGCTCAAGCTAGAATTTATCGTCATTCTTCAATTTCTTCAGTACGATAGTTTCCACAGGTCAAAACACAAATCAGCAAAATGTTTTTTTAAGATTTGTTTTGACTTCTTTTCATGTGCAACAAGAGCTGAGTCGACCGGAATCGAACCGGTGACCCTGCAGCGACGGAACCGTTTTATTTTCTAAGCACCATCCTAAAAGTTTCAATCAATGAAGCAGACTGAGAAAACAGCACAAAGAACATTTTTAATCACAAATCAGAAGAAGCTTCATTGCCAAGTACGATTCTACACATATGAGGAATTTGTTACTAAAAATACTATTAAAAAGTACAAAATACCAATGTCTGAGCTACTCCTGTAACAGTACATGCAGTACTCCTGTAGCAGTACACGCAGTACTCCTGTAGCAGTACGCGCAGTACTCCTGTAGCAGTACGCACAGTACTCCTGTAGCAGTGACAAACTCAGTAAATCTTCACTAACTTAAACGCCTGAAAATGGAGTCTTTCAAACAACAGTCACACTTTCAGACTCAGGTCTCAGACTCAGGTCTCAGACTCAGATTTCAGACTCAGGTCTCAGACTCAGGTTTCAGACTCAGGTCTCAGACTCAGGTCTCAGACTCAGTTTTCAGACTCAGGTCTCAGACTCAGTTTTCAGACTCAGGTCTCAGACTCAGTTTTCAGACTCAGGTCTCAGACTCAGGTCTCAGACTCAGGTTTCAGACTCAGTTTTCAGACTCAGTTTTCAGACTCAGGTTTCAGACTCAGTTTTCAGACTCAGGTCTCAGACTCAGGTCTCAGACTCAGGTTTCAGACTCAGGTCTCAGACTCTGTTTTCAGACTCAGGTCTCAGACTCAGGTTTCAGACTCAGTTTTCAGACTCAGGTCTCAGACTCAGGTTTCAGACTCAGGTCTCAGACTCAGGTCTCAGACTCAGGTTTCAGACTCAGGTCTCAGACTCTGTTTTCAGACTCAGGTCTCAGACTCAGGTTTCAGACTCTGTTTTCAGACTCAGGTCTCAGACTCAGGTTTCAGACTCAGGTCTCAGACTCAGGTCTCAGACTCAGGTCTCAGACTCAGGTCTCAGACTCAGGTTTCAGACTCAGATTTCAGACTCAGATTTCAGACTCAGGTTTCAGACTCAGGTTTCAGACTCAGGTTTCAGACTCAGGTTTCAGACTCAGGTCTCAGACTCAGGTTTCAGACTCAGGTTTCAGACTCAGGTCTCAGACTCAGGTTTCAGACTCAGGTTTCAGACTCAGGTCTCAGACTCAGGTCTCAGACTCAGGTTTCAGACTCAGGCTGGACCTGCTGATCTTCTCTTCATTCCAGCCGGAGAAACTGTGTCATCACTTCAGTTCGGTACGCAGCTCAAAGAGCGCGGACAGATACTCGTCTTTGTCTTCGTTGCAGTCCAGAGCTTTCTCGTAGAGCTCCACAGCCTTCTTCTTGTCGCCTTCGGCTTTGGCCAGCAGACCCAGCAGAGCGTAAGCCTCGTCGTCGTTCTCGTCTTCTGACAGGCGTCGCTCTGCAATCTGCTTCAACTTCTGGAGGAAAAGCAGCAGCGACATCCGAAGATTAATTTATGTCCATTAGGGGAGACAGTAGGTGACACCTGCCGGCTCTTAAAGGTGTGCTGAGTCATTGGGGAGAATAAAACTAAAGACCAGTTTGAAGCCAGGCTTTACAGCCTGTGGCCGCAGCAGAGCGTTTGATGCAGTTTGCCTTGAGGTCCAGCAGAGGACGCTCTTATCATTCACTATCAGCTAGCCGGATGCAGCCCTGGTTCAGAGCCTGCCATTCCCTTACCTGAGCTCACCTGCACATCGTCCCCTTGTCGGTCTCTCTCTCATACCCGCCCTGGTGTGCTGTGTTTCTGCCTGATCCTGATCCTGATCCTGATCCTGACTCTGGTTTCATGATTCTTTGCGTTGCACTGATCTGCCTGCCTGCCTGTATTTGACTGTTGTGTGTTGTTGATGATGAAATGATGAAGGACCTCAGACTTCTATCATCGCTGTCTGGGTTCAAGTCTGTTCAAGTCTTCAAGTTGTGTTTTCTGAGTGGTCTTGATGGATTTTACTGTCCTGCTCTTCGGTAGAGAATGGGAGAAGAGTACTCTCTAAAACTCCAGTTAGAATAAATAACCTTTGCTATGTACAACTGTGTCAGCAGCTCTGTGTAACCCGATGCTCACCTTCGCACATTGTTTCCACTCCCATGTGTTCTGTGTCAACATCAGACCCTGTTGAGTGAACAAACCAGATCACAGATCAGTTCAGTTCAGTCCGTCCTAAAGATTTTCAAAAGTCTGCTTTTCCAAAGCAGGTCAGTCTTTGCTTTAACATCGTATCAATCAGTTTGTTTTGTCGCTCTCAGGTAGATCAGTGTAGGTGAGCTCATTCAGCGTAAAGTCAATGATTTTGCGTATCAGCATCGCGCATGCAGACATGAACGCACCTCAGTGTACTGAGAGACGGCGTCGACCTCCTGTTTGGTGTGATAGTGGTGAAATTCTGCATAACGCAGATGAAGAACCTGACAAATGCTTTTTTCTGTTGTTGGTAAATTCTGCAAGCCCAGTTGGAACAACTCCTCAGCTCTGAGAGACAAGAGACGATGAAGATGATTGTGATGATGATGATGATAGTGAATTCATTCAGCAGAGAGATGGTGGACAGTGGGTGGCTGCAGAAATGTTGGTCAAGCGAGAGGCAGTACCTGCTCAGATTCTTGGCCTCTCCATACAGCAGAGCCAGATCAGCGATCGCGAGGACAAATGAAGGCTTTATCTTGACGGCTTCGTCCAGGTGCTGAATACATAAACGCCTCCACTGCTCCACCTCTAGAGTAGTGCAGAATAACAGTTTATCTTAGGTTGTGCATATTATGGGATAGTATGTTTGGCCTTCACATGTACTTTGCTTGCTGCAGGGCCTTCTGCTCTGTTCAGCAGTCTTCTTCTTCTTGTAGCACATAGCCAGCTGGTGCTGGATGAAAGCTGAGTGCTTGGTCCTCTCCAGTGCTCGCTTCAGCAGATCTATGGACCGCTCGTCCTCACCCTGGATCACAGACACACATTCAGTTCATTCTCAGGTCAGAAACAAAAGAACGTGCATAACCAGTCCCCCATCCACCAGATCGAACCGTCGCCTCACATGAAGAGCAACCAGGAGGGAATTCATAATCACTGGGTTCTGAAGAGGAGGACTCAGGGACTTTGATGTCTCTGACCTCCAGAGGTCACAGAGGTAAGCGAAATGCTCTCCGTTGCCAAAGCACAGAAGTGAATGAGATTTGTCGTGAGACGCTGTGCTGATCCTGACTTTCTGCTGGAATTGGCCTGACATCAGCAACATGCCGCTTCAGTGTCACCTCAAGATCAGGCATAGCAGTGGTGTAATATACAGTGTGCACTGTGTCCCACCTGGCCAGCAATCTTTAGGTATTGCCCAGGAAGTGCTGGAGGATGTCTGGAGAAGAATTTCTTCACTACTCTGTTAAAGCTGCCGTCGTTGCGACCGACCCCAGATTAAATGGATGGATGGATAATGAATCACAGTACGTATTTTCTTCAGATAACCTCGGAGTAACTCAGACCAACCTGAATGCGAAAATATTTGGCTATGTAGCGCATGACGTGAGGGTTGTCTTGATCTAGCTTCAGTGCGCTCTCTACCAGGCCTTCAGCCTCTCGGTGATTGTTATACTCGACCAGCTTCAGGGCCAGCATTGACAGCAGAACACCATCAGCGGGGTTGATCTCCAGAGCTCGGCGAAGCTGTTTGGTGGCCGGTGACTCCTCATCTTGGTTGGATGTTCCTGAAAGCCTCTGTAAACGAGAACTCAGTCAGTTTACTGTTTTACGTTCCTGGGCTACAAACCTTCTCTCACCCTCTGGGAGAATCTTAGTGACTGAAACCTCTTATAACACGTTGACACTGAATTAACTGATTGAATAATCAAACCACTGATGGGGCCCTCAACTCGGTGTGCTACTTTGATGCAGACAAGAGTCTTTATGACTTGAATTTTGTTCACTTTCATCATGTTTTTTAGTAAACTGACCGGTTCTGTGCGGTAGAGGGCAATAGCATAGCCGGCGTTCCACTCGCTGTCATCAGGCTGGAGCTTTAATGCTTGACAGAAGCAGTCGATGCCTTTGGGGTAGTAAGATTTCAAAAACTTAAGGTAGGTCCAAGCTTTTTCTCCGTATACCTCTGGGTGGAGAACTGTGGAGGAGTCAGTGGGATACGTCAGCTGTAAGGAGAAGGAGGGGCGGGCGGAGAAAGAAACAGCACTGAGATTAAGAAACTGTGTCGACTGATTAGGGACTCTGATCAGGTACGAGTTCACAATGGAAACCAGCACTGAGACAAGTTCCTCATAGAACATTAAGCACATGTTTTAACTGTCCTAAAGCATGGTGTGAAGACTAGAGGAGGCTGCTCCTCCTGTTTCTCTCTTCTTTGGAATATGAAACCTCAGTGGTGCTCCTGCTGACCTCCTGAGGACAGGATCTCTGATACCAGTCATGTACTTTGCTCCAGCCACATTGGTCCAATGGTCATTTCCATTTTCAGTTCTCTACCATTCTCTCTACGGTGGCATGTTAGCAAAGAAATTCTAATGTGCAAATTGCAATTTGGTTCATCTGGAAACAGCTGGATTGAGTAAAACAATGTTGTTCTTAACGAATCTTGTGTTACTCCTTAATTTGTCGTCGAGGGTTAGAGAGCAGAGGTAAGTAACCGGATAGGGTAAATCGACGTGATGTGTGCTGGTTTTCTCCCGTCCTCGCAGTGCTTTGGGTCAGCGGCCTCCCCTCATACATACCAGGATGTCTTCGACCGCCTGGCAGTAGCTCTCAGACTGGGTGTAGTCTCCGGTGTGGTATTTCAGCCAGGCCAGGTCTCCATACGTCACGATGAGCCGCCGCATGTTCTCCTCGCCATAACTCTCTCTGGTTATCTTCTCTGATTGTTGGAGAAGCGACACCGCCTCCTCCGGTCGACCCTGAAGGTACCTGAGGAGGCGCAGAGTGTTCTGAGATGAGATTTGCTCTTTTTATACAGAATTATCTTTTGTTGTGTTTCAAACATTTTTATTGATGTCCACTGGACGTCACACTGAATCGGAGGAGGAGGAGGAGGAGGAGGAGGAGGAGGAGGAGTGAGATTTGTGTCTCTAATTCACCTCCTGCTGCATCTTGGCCTCCTCTTCACCTCTCCGACATTCCGACGGTCCTGTGGTCTCAGCAGGTTTCAAACGAGTCCTGAATGATGAGTTCAGGGATATGCTGTACCAGCAAATGTGTGATCCGCCAGGTGAGCAGAGGACACTTTACCTGACATAAGCCAAGAAGCTGTAGGAGCGGGCCGCCGCACCCTGCTGTCCCAGCTGAAGGTCTATGTGGTCCTGGAGTCGAGTGCTCAGGTTGTTCAGGTCGATCTCTTCCTTCTTCAGGTCCCAGGTGAAGCGACTCTGCAGCTGCTGCAGTCTTGAGAGAAGTTCGCTGCGAGGATCACTGCAGGTCACAGAGGAAAGGCTTTCTATTGGCTGTCCACCACTGAGGACACATATTGTCATGTACTGTTCACACAAGCTTAACCAGTTTCATATCAGTCTTATTGACTCTGGCTTTCACTAAGAGGCAGATTAACACTGAGGTCCGGACCTGAAGAGCGTTCACCGTCTGTCAGGACGAGACTCAAAGCCTCCTCAAAGAGACTTGAAAGCACGACAATGAGGCACTAAAGCGCCACAGAGAAGGGAGCATCAAACAGCCAGGCAGCTCTGAAAGCTTCACAGAGCGAGTCAGAGGCAGACATGTCTGTGTGCACACAGCAGGAGGACATGACGTTTGCAAACTGAAGCAAACGTACCTCATTCTGAAAGAAAAGCCTTCCTCACTGATCTGAGAGGAGCAGGTCCCGACGACGACGACGACGACGATGATGTTATTGATCCAGCTGCTCTGTCAGTCAGATCAGAAACTGACATAGATAAAGCAAAGAAACGAAACAGGAAGTGAGTCTTGTGATGCGTTCACTGTCCCTCTTGAAATCATGTAAAGAAAACAGTTCAGCAGAGATTTCTCACAGAGGAAAACTTGTTGAGGACATGAAGACACAGAGTGTCTCACATCAAGATACTGATGAGTCTGATGATACCCCCCCCCATACTGACAGACAGACAGATTTGCAGATTTTTTGTTGTTAACATGTTTTTATTAGAGAAAATGAGCACTGATTACAGATATTCAACATTCATCATTTTTCTTTTTTCTTGTTCCCCTCCCATCCCCACCATGCTGCCAATGCAACAAAAAAAGAAAGAATTCAGATGTTACACTGAAAAGGAAATATACAAGATTAAAACAATAACAATAAAACAGCAATAATATTAGCTATATATCTGAAAATACACAAATAGACAAACAAAAAATGAAATCAACAATTAAAGGAGAAAAGTGGATATTCAACACAATATAAGTGAATAATGCTACACAGGCCCTCTGAGGTCCCCGAGTCACCAAGGAGGACCACAGGACCACAGAACACCACAGGACCTGCTCCTGTTAGACAGGGTCAGATTTCTCAAAGACGATAGTAGAGGGGCCCATGTCTCATTTTTGGGTCGAATCCCTAATGGAATATTTTATTTTTTCTAGCTTAAGGAACAGAATCAGGTCTTTCATCCAGGAGGAAGTTTTGGGTGGAGACAGACAGGATGTTAATCAGTATCCAGATCAATCAGAGCGACCCTGAAAACCACGTTTCTGCAGTTTAGAGCAGCAGCTCGTCTCCTCTCTGAATGCAGTCATGTGACATTCAAACTGTCTGAACTCGCTGCAGAGTTTCCATTTCTTCACCTGACTCTGACGTCTCTTCAAGGAGCAGGAACAGTCCTTATAAGGGCATGGTGGGAGGAGTCCAGAGTCCAGCCGAGCTCCTATAAAACCACTGAGCTCAGTCAGACTGAACACACAAAGTCTGAATCTTAATCTGATGGCACAATGCTGCTGCAGCCTCTCTGGACCTTCATGCTGGGACACGCCTCCCTCCTGCGCTCACCTTTCTTCCCCGTTATCTTCTCCTTGTCCGTCTACCTGTCCTTCTGCCTGCCGTTTCTGCTCCTGGACCTGCTGTCCACCAGGTGGGCCCTGGTGCGCAGGTACAAGCTGCAGCCTCAGAGCTCCATCAGCTGGGCCTCGATATGGAGCTGCCTGGCCCTGACGCTCTACAATCACCTGGTCTTCATCTTCCCGCTGACAGTGATGCACTGGTACCTGAGGCCCATCCACTTGCCCAAGGAGGCACCGCCCCTCCCCCACCTGCTGGCTCAGGTGCTGGTCTGTCTGCTGCTCTTTGACTTCCAGAGCTTCATCTGGCACCTGCTGCACCACAAAGTGCCCTGGCTGTACCGCAACTTCCACAAGGTTCGTACCTGAACTCAGACTATTAATCACTCACCTGTGACACATGGAAACCCCGTATCCAGAGCTGAAACCAGCAGCCGATAACATCTTCTGAAGAAATGATGACTGAGATTTATTCTCGCGTCGTTGTTAATAATGCAAACAGCAGGACAGTCGGTGAACTGTTAAACAAAGATAAGACAAAGAATCATCCGGCCGATCATTTGAATTTTTGGTTCTACATTTTCTGACATCTAAAACACGTTGCTCTACCTTCATGTTTCTTCTTCTTCTCCTCCTCCAGGTGCACCACACCTACACTTCTCCCTCCGCCCTCACCGCCGAGTACTCTGGCGTCTGGGAGACTCTCAGTTTAGGTTTCTTTGCCACGGCCAACACCGTCCTGCTGGGCTGCCACCCGCTCACTGAGCTGGCCTTCTTCCTGGTCAACATCTGGCTGTCAGTGGAGGACCATTGTGGCTATGACCTGCCCTGGGCCACCCACCGCCTGGTGCCGCTGGGGCTGTATGGCGGGGCCCGCCACCACGACCTCCACCACCTCGCGTTCAAGTGCAACTACGCCCCCTACTTCACCCACTGGGACTGGCTGGCCGGGACGCTGCGCACAGCATGACTGAACTGCAGAAGGAGAGTTTGTCTGCCGATGGAGGAATGTGGTTTCAGAACGTTTCCGAGCAGAACAAAAGCTCTCACAATTTTCAAACTGAACAAGAGGTTTGGACACGAGCTGAAAGCTGCGTCAACAGACAAGTTTCTAAACTGAAGATGAAGTTTTCCAACTGGCTGTGAGGTTTCTGAACTGGTCAGAAGGTTTCTGATGTTCTGGGAGAAGAGCTCCTGAACTGGTTGAGAAGGTTTCTGAAGTCTTGCTGGTTTCTGATCTGGTCTGAAGCTCAGGTGAACACCTTTCTGACGTGCTGCTCAGAAATCTTTTTTCACGTATTCATTTCAGAAGTCAAACAGGACTGATTAAATTAATGAGACCTGTGTGACTTTAATCTGTTCACACTGCAAAAAGTTTCTCATCATTTCGTCCTAAATTCCTCGTTTTCTCAGAACGAGCGGCTCGTTTCAATGAAATCTTATTTGAAGACACCAAACACAATGATTAAAGCACCACAATCAAGAAAATAAGAGGTGAAAGTTGGATTTTAAGATTCAAGAGCAGACGATGTGAAGAGGAGTTTTTTGCAGTGTAATATTGGGCATTAATGTCTTTGAGTTGAATTATGTTCATGTGCAGCTTAAAGATGATCTTTAAATATCAGAAAAAGATGTTCATATTGAACAACCTTGCAAAGTGTTGACCTCCATGTTTTTATGAAAGCTTTCTTTTATTTTGTCTTTTATTTATAATGCTGTGATATTTATTGAAGTGGAACTGACGACGGTGGAATGACAGAAGTGTGAAGCCGAAGCTGCTTCAGAAGGTGAACGCAGTGAATCCGTGAGCGGACCAGAGTGTTCGAATACTGACTGAACGAAATGTGAAAACTCCTCTGTGAATAAACTTTATGAAGAGAAGCAAAATGTTTGTGTCTCACTTTGTTCCACATTTCCTAAATGTGAGTTGTTGTTGTTGTGACGTGTGACCCGACACCTGTGCGTGTGTGTGTGTGTGTGTGTGTGTGCGTGTGTGTGTGCGTGTGTGTGCGTGCGTGTGTGTGCGTGTGTGTGTGTGCGTGCGTGTGTGCGTGTGTGTGTGCGTGTGTGTGTGTGCGTGTGTGTGTGCGCGCGTGCGCGTGCGTGCGTGTGTGTGCGTGTGTGCGTGTGTGTGTGTGCGTGCGTGTGTGTGTGCGTGTGTGTGTGTGCGTGTGTGTGTGCGCGCGTGCGCGTGCGTGCGTGTGTGTGTGCGTGTGTGACTCATTGACTCTCGTCTTTTTATTGTTTCTGATTTTTTCTGCCACCCTGAATGTCAAAGCGCTGAGTCATTCTTGAAGATTTCCTCACTAAAAACTAAATTTGTTCCTGCTGAAATTCTGTTCAGGCTCTGAATTCATTTGATTCGCGGTCGACTTTCTCCTGTTTTCTCCTGCAGTAAGATCAGTTCAGCCAATCAGAAGGAGATGAACGGGGATCTGACCTGATGGCCGCGGCTGAAGGTCCAAACTGAAGGTTTCTGCAGGAGGTTTGTGGACTCGTCTTCAGTCTGTGACTTCAGTGTAGAGAAAAAGGAGCCAGCTTGGTTTTATTAATGTTTAAGTGCGTGTGAGTGCAGGTGTGTCGGGTCTCCTCAGGTGTGTTATTTGATAAATGACTGCTCTGTGTGTGTTTACACAGGAAGTGTGTGTTTGCAGCAACCAAATATAAAACCGACCCTCACGTGAAAAAGTCAAGATGTGGTGAATCCAACAGATTCAGCCTGAAGCACGTCACCGTCTTCAGTGTTTCTGTCGTTCACTGATAAAATCAAGTGTACATTTACTGCATGGTAAACTATTGAAGTATTTTCAGTATCTTTTGTAAACGGACCTCCTTCTCAGCATCTTCAGCTCAGAGCAGGAGCGTGAAGTTCGTGGTCGGAGGTACGTGAACGCCTCAACATAAAGATACACAGCGTAAACATGAATAGAAAGATGTTCACTCACACAAACATAGTAAATGGCCATTTTTGGAAAACACACTAACATACTGCAAGAAAAACATGAAGAAGAAGAAGAAACGTACTTCTTCTTATCACATCACACAGACAGTAAGTTGCACACACGCCACGCTTCTCGTGAAATTATTGTCTGTGCGTTTATCCCATCCTCAGTCTGTCGGTCCTCCGCGGCACACCAGGAGCGGTGGGCTGCCAGCTGCCAGCCGACGCCGGCGCCCGGGGGCCAGTTCACCTTCATCACCATTGGTCAGGTGGTGATCTTCTTGCATGGTTTTAGTGGGGGTTATTTAAGGAGGAAACCCCAGGTGAACTTTTCCTCGAGCGGCAGGCACCGAAGGCATGGTGGAGGACACGCCCCCAGCACCCTGGACCAGGATGAACCTTCATGCTGAGGTCTCACGACTCCATCTTCACATAAAAGAAGAGAACAAGGCGCTTCCTTTCGAGGCAGACTCTTGTTGGGTCCATTGGCTGTGGACATGACATTGATGATCCTAATTGGTCAAGTGAGGTGTCAATCCAGAGGTCAGGGTGTAGCGGGCATCTTGAAACCAGCATATTTCCTATGTGTACATGCATACTGGAGAAAACATGGAAGGTTAACACGTCTACCAGCTAATTTGAAATGATGAAACAGCGTTCTGTGGATTATTAGAGAGTTTAGGAGTAATACGTTACTGGACTGGATCATCTTGACCTTTGACACCGTAACCAAAGCGTTTTGTCAGTGTTATTAATTGGTGGATTACCATGAGACCTCATTGGTGAGTTGATCAGGACTCGTCAGACCTGGTCCTCAAAGGTCTGCACCTGGTTCTCATTCACGGTCAGACACAGCGAGACAGACGAGGCTCAGACAGTTCGTCCATATTGATTGAGTTACTGCGTCCCAGAGACAAGAGACACGTTCTGTGTGAGGTTCAGGAGCTGATAGTAAATCTTCCGCTTTGACGTTAACGTGTCAACATCCTCTAAAGTATCAGCAGTAAAAGTACACAAGTATCACCTGTTTCATGTGTAAAATCTTACAGAAATCGTCTTCTGAAAGCAACTACAGCTGACAAACGTGATGCAGTAGAAATCTTTCTCTCTGAAAAATGAAGCAGAAATGCTGATGTGGTGAAGCGTGGTGAGTGTTGGAGGTGCAGCCGCTCAGTCACAGCACAGTCGTTTCATACCAACTCTGAGTCAGTTCTGAGAACTTTCCTTCATCTTGACATTTGCAAATGTTTGATAACGGCATGACACACACAGAGTACACACTGTGTACATTTGACCCGATGAATCACAGGAGAAGCATTTGATTCCCAGCAGCCACTGCTTCAGCTCCGACTGACTCAGTGCAGACTGATCAGCAGTCAGGAAGGCCACATCACACAGGAAGTGAAGGGAAATCAGACTTTTAGTCTGTTTGAACGACAGAAGAAGTAAAGGAGAAATTCCTGAGTAAAAGGAAAACAGTGCTCAGAATAAAAGCACAGAGCAATGAAGTGGAACAAAGACTGGGAGGAGAAATCCTCAGGAAGGAAGTGATGTCGGCTGCAGGCCAGGTCACTTCCTGTAAGAAGGTTCAACATCAAGAGTCTCTGCGGCTTCCAAACGAGCCAAAACTGTCCCACAAGACGGGAAAAACCTGGAGATGATAACAGCCTCCAACACGGAGGTCCTGCCTTGAGCTTCCAAAGAACGAGTTCAGATCTACTGAACGGGTCAATTTTCTGGAAATGCGCTCTGAAAGTGAAAAACCAGATATGATAAGATCACATATGATTCTAAAAACAGAAAGTGACTCTGAGGCCTCGCTTCACTTTAAACGTTAAGGCTCTGCTGTGTCTAAAGCTGGAGGGAGGCTTTGGGCTGATCCTGGACCTGTAAAAACAAGCCTCCACCCACACAGACTCTGTGTCTCTGAGCTTTCAGCTGCCCCCATGTTGGCTCTGACACCCGTAACAAATACCTGAACTTTCCCACAGAGTGAGTCAGTGACGTCCATCGCATGTCGAGGCAAGTCCACCAGCTTCAACTGCTGAAGGACAGGACCCGAATACGTCCTCCACGAACGGCTGTTTTACCCGTCAAACGTCTGGACACATGTGGAATTATGGAGTAAACAAAAAAGTGCGAAACAAACCAACCACTCCACGGTGAAATCAACATGTGAAGAAACACCTAGCATACAGCATGAGCGAACCCTGCTCCACAGCTTTAGCCCAGTTGATGCAGAAATGAACGCCAAAGTCCTCCACACGCGTCCAAACCCAACCTCCCTTTTTTAAGTGTTTTCATTCAGTGTCTGAATGAGGAGTTTTTGATTGTTGATGCAACGCGGCGAGCTCCCCAAGGAGTTCAGGATCAATCTCCTGATGTCAGAAAAACATGATTCAAACAGTGTTTCAGTGGTTTGTGAAAGCTGGGAGTGACATCAGGAGTCCTGTAGGTGTCGCTAAAGTCTCAGGTGTGAACACTGCTTTTGACACAGCTGCCCACTGAGTTCTTTAAAATGGACTGAGGGATCCTGTCAGGACCCTGTTCCTCTTCCTCTTCTTGTTCCTCTTTCTTACAGACAATCAATAATGACTTTTCCAAAACCTTCAAAATAACCCGTGGGGTTCCTCAACGACCGATTTTAGGGTCTTTTAATCTCTGTATGTTTTCCCTGGGTCGTCTCTTTATGCCGATGACACACAGCTTTATGTGGATGTGTCTCTTGAGGCCACGGGACCAGCTGATTCCCTTTTTAAAAGTTAATGTTGGGATGTCGCAGAACATTTTACAGCTAAACCAGAATAAAACAAACTGTAGGTTGTGAAGTTCAGAGAGAGGAACCGAGATCAAATCCTTTGGCCTCAGTTTGTCTCCTCAAAATCTGACTGAAGTTTAACCACTGGTCTGTGTGACCGACACAAAGAAACACAGCCCTTATTTGATTATTTTATGTCAGGAAATGTTATTTTTTTATCTATTATATTTTCATGAATGTCATTTTATGTGTTGAGCTGTAGAGATTGCTATCAGTATTATTAGTAGTATTATTATTTTGACAACAGGGAAGACGATGTTGTGTGTATGTGTGTGAGTTTTTAGTGTGTGCAGCAGTAACTTAAAGTATTTCAGGGCAGTATAGTGACATAGATACACTCTCCATGTGACTGCATCAAACATCAACTGCATAAACCAGCATCGCTATAATATCACACTGCAATACAGGCCAAGTTATCTAGACTAGCCAGTTAGTCCACGAGGCTAATTTCGGAACAGTCTAATGACTGAAATGTGTCTTTACCGACATTACAGCAGTAAAGTAAATGTAACACGGATGGGACATCATGACCTTAGACAGAGAATGATGCTCTTGTGCTACATGAAGCTAAAGCTAATTGAACCAACATCGTCAGTGATTCTGCAGGAAGGCAGCAGAAGAAGCAGAAACAGGCCTGTGATTTCAAAATAAAATTCAGATTTTAAGAATTCATACTGCAACAAACATAAAACTTTATTGTTTCCTTCATGGGGAGTGGTACAGACCACGGCTAGCTGGTTAGCATGCTAACTTCAGTAGACATCTCTGCAACACAGTGAAAGTATTGTGATTAAATAAATGTATTGTTGAGGGGTTTTATACAGAAATACACACACAGACCTGTTGAGACACATTGAGTCATTGCATAATATTTTCATGAATACTGATGAACAGAAGCTCTCAGATTTTAATCACCTGTTAGGTTACAACAGGTAACAACAGGTAATAGGCCATGAAAGTCGTCTGTAATTCTGCACGTTCATTGGCTAAATATCAAAATCAAAAGTAATAGAAAACATCATTGAAATCCTGTTGTGGATGAAGTTTCATGCTATGAAGAATCACCTCAGCATCGCTTCCCCTGCAGTTCACTGGTCTTTGTGTTTCCTGTGGGCCCTGTGTGTGTGTGTGTGTGTGTGTGTGTGTCACATCCTGCAGCATTTTTTGGGAAACTCCGGGAAACTTTCTGGGAAATCTTGCCTGAAGAGTCCAGAATCATTTCCCGTTGTTTATTATCTGAGATTTTAATCTGCTTTAATTCATCAACAAGAAGAAGAAAGAGCTGAAACTCAGAGCCCAGCCACCAGGTGACAGGTAGACAGATTAGAGAGAGCTGCATAAAATAGATTTACTGTCACCTGCGTGTCCAGGTGAGCTCAGTGGCGTAGCTCGGGTCTCTTGGGGCTCCAAGAAAGAAATCCCTGAGGCCCCCACGCCACTGTGCACGCTGCAAAAATTAGTTTTTTTCACACATAAATGCACAATTTCTGGGACATTTGAGATGAATACTAAAAAAATAGATCGGTGGTTCACGAAATGAGATCCAGGGACCAACAGAGGTCCCTGAAAGCCCAGGCCTATCAATAATTGTTGTTGTAAATAAGTGGCTGGGCCCCCCCCTAGTGGCTGGGGGGCTCCAAGCAACTGCCTGACTTGCCTGTCCACAAGCCCCGCCCCTGGGTGAGCTTCAGGTCGAATTAAACATTTTCTGGTCGCTAAAACTGAATCTGACATTAAGAGAAAAATCAAAGTCTTCTTTTAGCCAGAAGCCGAAGCTCCACCTGCAGGTCACTGTGTGTAACTGCAGCATGAGTACACTGCATCACCTCAGTGTCTCCTGCAGGGGGAGCCACAGGCCAATACATGAGGCAGTGGAAGACAGGAGGATGAAGAGAGGGAGAGGTGGGAGAGGAGAGGAGAGGAGGAGGAGGCGGAGGAGTGAGCGCTCCTGTTACTCAGTACAATGTCAGGTGACTGACTGAAGGTACATCTCTTAACCACCAGGTGGCAGCAGAAGCAGCAGTTTCAGGTGAACTGAACTGAAGATGAACAGAAGAGAAGGAAGCAGGTGGTGTCGACCAGGTGCGGCGTTAGGGGTGGGCCTGACGAGCCAGGGCCCACCCACTTGTACAACTGGCCCATCCTAACTGACTTGGAGAATTTTCTTTGTTTTTTTATTTTCTTTTATTTTAAATGATTAAAATCAGCATTTTGATAAAACCCTCAAAACAAAAACGTTTCCATTTGAAAAAAAATAAAAAATACAACACTTATTCGGCTGTTATCACCTGAGGTCTGGTCCAGTCACAGCGGGCCATCATTGGTCATCCCAGACATGTTACGCTCATGCACGCACGTCACAATCTGGCGGTTGTTCGGCACAAAATGGTGGATTCTATATTGTAGGCACAGGCTGCAACAGTTAAATGAATGCATCGCTATGGCACAACAGTTGGTGTGTTTTCAGTTTTATGTTGAATACAGGAACACATCATTTTCCAACTATGCAGAAGCGGTGTATTTAGGAAAGCATGTCATTGCATTTCCCGTGGAAACTAGAACTTGTAGAAAATGTCGACAATGCGGGAGGAAGAGCTGCTGCCTGACTTGACTGTCTTCAGGTGACCTTCACAGACAGTAAAGGTCATGAATGAACAGCTCGCTCTCTCTCCTGTTAAAAGTCAGGGTAGCTCACCCAGTACTCTGATCGCTCTGTCTCTCCCTGCAATCACTTCAAAGAGTCATCCAGTCAGACCAGACGCAAACGAACGAACAGGCATTAAAATGTCTGTTTTCTTAATGAACTGATGTATTGATCCACTTGATCCATAGTGAAAGTATAGATAACGACATGAGCCGCGTGTGCCACTTGTAATAAATACAAACTGTCGCAGTGAAACAATAAGCTACGGCATCGAAAATGTTTTCTAAAAAGATTTTAAACATGTCCCAATCAGCTGGACGTCGCCCTCCCCAGTATGATACCAGTCATTTTCACTGACATGAGACTAGCAGTTGGAAACAGTGTTTTCAGTGTCTTTTGGAAATAAGAGGCCCCCCCAAAGTAACTGTGCCCCCCCCAAAGTAACTGTGGCCCCCCCAAAGTAACTGTGCCCCCCCCCAAAGTAACTGTGGCCCCCCCAAAGTAACTGTGGCCCACCCAAAATTGAAATCCTGGCGCCGTGCCTGGTGCAGCCCAGAGCAGAGCTAGAAGTCCACGCCACCCATGCCCACGTTGAAGATGAGGTAATGAAGTATTTTACATGCTTTACTTTTAAAACTTTCTAAAAACACTTCTTCTACTTCGAGAAGATACTTAAACCAACATACAGTCATTCAGCATCTGTGTTGCTGATGCACTGA
The DNA here is from genome assembly GCF_039877785.1 of Chaetodon trifascialis. Lineage (NCBI taxonomy): Eukaryota > Metazoa > Chordata > Actinopteri > Chaetodontiformes > Chaetodontidae > Chaetodon > Chaetodon trifascialis. The sequence continues at coordinate 255,304 of NC_092076.1, read as the reverse complement.
CGGAGGAAGACGAGGGCGATCACAGTAAGCTCTGCCAACTGCTTCTCTTTAACAAGGCGTCTGATGTCAGATGGTGATGATGATGATGATGATGATGATGATGATGGTGATGATGATGATGATGATGATGATGATGATGACGATGATTATGACGATGATGGTGATGATGATGATGATGATGACGATGGTGATGATGACGATGGTGATGATGATGATGATGATGACGATGGTGATGATGACGATGATGATGATGATGATGATGATGATGATGATGATGATGATGATGATGACGATGATGATGATGATGATGATGATGGTGATGATGACGATGATGATGATGATGATGATGATGATGATGATGACGATGATGGTGATGATGATGATGATGATGACGATGATGATGATGACGATGGTGATGATGATGATGATGACGATGGTGATGATGATGATGATGATGACGATGATGATGATGACGATGGTGATGATGATGATGATGACGATGGTGATGATGATGGTGATGATGATGATGATGATGATGACGATGATGGTTTTCCAGGTTGGGGTCAGTCTTGAGTCTTTGACAGAGTCAGTTTGAAGCAGAGCGGCCGTAAATGTGCCGGAGGCCGGACGTTTCCCATTCTTCACAATGAGTACTTTTACTTCTGGTACTTTAAGTGTACTGCTAATACTTTTGCACTTTTACTTGAGTGGAATGTTGAATGCAGGACTTTTACACTTTATTATTCCTACTTTTAATGAAGAAAAACATGAGTACTTCTTCCACCACTGGTCTCCTGTTGCCACAAACAGAAAACAGGCAGAACACACACACACACACATACACACACACACACACACACACACACACACACACACACACACACACACACACACACACACACACACACACACACACACACATTCCTGAGCTGGTTGTGAGCAGCTCGCCCTGTGTTGATGTTTGTCAGCCAATCAGAAACAGTCTCAGACATCCCTGTAAGGAGTCCAGCTGTTTTCCCATTTTCGGTCAAAGTCCAGGCAGGGTGTGTGTGTGTGTGTGTGTGTGTGTGTGTGTGTGTGTGTGTGTGTGTGTGTGTTGTATGAGTGTGAATGAATGGAGGTGAAGCAGGTGGAGTCAGCTTCACCCACACACTGAAGGAAAACTGTCAGATTGATTTCATTAATTTTGTGTATTTTGATGAAAAGAATTTATAATAAACAACGTGATGCTAATTTCCCCTATGGGGGATTTAAGTGTTATCTTATCTTATCTTATCTTATCTTATCTTATCTTAGAGAAAATGTCTGTTGGTATAAAGAAGGTGACTGACCATGTTTTAAAGGAACAGTCCCACATTTACTGACGGGATGTGATTAGCTTAGCTTAGTTTAGCTTAGCTTAGCACAAAGACTGATGCAGAGGAAACTTGTGTTGCCAACCTCCAAAGTGTAGTGGAGTCAAAGTTAGCAGCACTGACTGTTCGTAGGTGATTCATACCTGAGAGAAACAACAATAACTGGTGTTAAACTCAGATATTCCTCTGATTTTAACAAATACTCTTTACTTCTTAAGAAAATGTTATAATAAAACGTTGTAAAATAATATGAACTCAATATCATGAACTCATTTACAAATGTTTTTAGCTAGCAGCTAACTTGTCTGATGTCTCACATATCTGACTAACAAATGTTAGCAATAAACTGCTAACTTATTAAAAGCTAATGGTAGGCTAGCTGTTTGTAGCTACCTTTACGATGTTACAGTAACTAGCAGATTGTTGTGGATTTACATATTAGCTATTTTTGACTTTATTTAAACTGCGATACACAAAATACAATAAAAACATGACAATATGATATATAAATAAATATTTAGCCATTCAGATAAAACCTGGTTTCATATGAAATAAATCAAATCTTTAGCACATGCTAAGCTAACAGCTGCTATGTATGTCTGTAGTGGTGAACAGTATGTACATTCATGCATAATAAGTGAAAGCAGATGGATGTAACGAGCTGAAACGAAGGAGTGAAGAATGAAGCTATGAGGGAGGAGGAGGAGGAGCAGAGGAGGAGATGAACACAGCTAAACAAGGACATGGTGAAGAACGACTCTACACAGTCTGAACGAGGAGTCGCTCACTTTCTACAGAAACACCAGCAGACCACACCCACCCTGTTTCCTCTCCTTACATGAGACGAAGAGGAGGAGGAGGAGGAGGAGGAGGAGGAGGAGGAGGAGGAGGCAGAGTCTCTTGTTTACTGACCACTTCCTTTTTTGGAGCTAAAGATACAGGCACAGCTCGCTGCTGTCTGTTGTTTTATGTTTTATTTAATCTCTTCTTATTCTTCTTTTTCTGCCAAATCTTCTCATTTTCTTTCTGGAGTTTCTCAGAAAGTTTCTCTCCAGACGAGGAGTAAAGTGGGAGGTGTCTCCAATGCAGGAAGTTTTCTTTTCCTCGTAGTAAAGTTTCCTTTTAAGGAGAACCTGAGTGGAGTGTGCTGAATGACTGAAACATACTGTCTCCATCCTGACACATGGCTCTAAATACTACGATACCCATGAGCCTCAGTAACTGCAGTGATGGAGGGAAGGCCTGTCCGTAAAACTGAACTGATCAAACTGTTGAATTTTTTTAGCAGAGAGCAATATTCAGTTTTGAACCATGGTACCTGCTGATGAACCGTGGTACCATCTGATGAACCGTGGTACCTGCTGATGAACCATGGTACCATCTGATGAACCGTGGTACCATCTGATGAACCGTGGTACCTGCTGATGAACCATGGTACCATCTGATGAACCGTGGTACCTGCTGATGAACCGTGGTACCTGCTGATGAACCGTGGTACCCGCTGATGAACCGTGGTACCAGCTGATGAACCGTGGTACCGTCTGATGAACCGTGGTACCCGCTGATGAACCGTGGTACCCGCTGATGAACCGTGGTACCCGCTGATGAACCGTGGTACCAGCTGATGAACCGTGGTACCCGCTGATGAACCGTGGTACCCGCTGATGAACCGTGGTACCTGCTGATGAACCATGGTACCATCTGATGAACCATGGTACCTGCTGATGAACCATGGTACCCGCTGATGAACCGTGGTACCTGCTGATGAACCATGGTACCATCTGAAGAACCGTGGTACCATCTGATGAACCATGGTACCATCTGATGAACCGTGGTACCTGCTGATGAACCATGGTACCTGCTGATGAACCATGGTACCATCTGATGAACCATGGTACCATCTGATGAACCGTGGTACCTGCTGATGAACCATGGTACCTGCTGATGAACCATGGTACCATCTGATGAACCGTGGTACCATCTGATGAACCGTGGTACCATCTGATGAACCATGGTACCTGCTGATGAACCATGGTACCATCTGATGAACCGTGGTACCATCTGATGAACCATGGTACCTGCTGATGAACCGTGGTACCATCTGATGAACCATGGTACCATCTGATGAACCATGGTACCTGCTGATGAACCGTGGTACCTGCTGATGAACCATGGTACCATCTGATGAACCATGGTACCATCTCATGAACCGTGGTACCTGCTGATGAACCATGGTACCTGCTGATGAACCGTGGTACCATCTGATGAACCATGGTACCATCTGATGAACCATGGTACCTGCTGATGAACCGTGGTACCTGCTGATGAACCGTGGTACCTGCTGATGAACCGTGGTACCATCTGATGAACCATGGTACCTGCTGATGAACCGTGGTACCTGCTGATGAACCGTGGTACCATCTGATGAACTGTGGTACCATCTGATGAACCGTGGTACCTGCTGATGAACCATGGTACCATCTGATGAACCGTGGTACCTGCTGATGAACCATGGTACCATCTGATGAACCGTGGTACCTGCTGATGAACCATGGTACCTGCTGATGAACCGTGGTACCTGCTGATGAACCGCGGTACCTGCTGATGAACCATGGTACCATCTGATGAACCGTGGTACCTGCTGATGATCCATGGTACCTGCTGATGAACCGTGGTACCTGCTGATGAACCGCGGTACCTGCTGATGAACCGTGGTACCTGCTGATGAACCGTGGTACCATCTGATGAACCATGGTACCATCTGATGAACCATGGTACCTGCTGATGAACCGTGGTACCTGCTGATGAACCGTGGTACCTGCTGATGAACCGTGGTACCATCTGATGAACCATGGTACCTGCTGATGAACCGTGGTACCTGCTGATGAACCGTGGTACCATCTGATGAACTGTGGTACCATCTGATGAACCGTGGTACCTGCTGATGAACCATGGTACCATCTGATGAACCGTGGTACCTGCTGATGAACCATGGTACCATCTGATGAACCGTGGTACCTGCTGATGAACCATGGTACCTGCTGATGAACCGTGGTACCTGCTGATGAACCGCGGTACCTGCTGATGAACCGTGGCACCTGCTGATGAACTATGGTACCTGCTGATGAACCGTGGTACCCGCTGATGAACCGTGGTACCCGCTGATGGACCATGGTACCTGCTGATGAACCGTGGTACCCGCTGATGGATCATGGTACCTGCTGATGGATCATGGTACCTGCTGATGGACCGTGGTACCTGCTGTCCTTCACTAAAGAGACAAACAGCCTCCAAACATTAAAGTCAAAACATTCAGAAACAGCAAACATTCTTTTTCTTCTTCACTGCCTCATTTAGACTGACCTGATCCCTCCATCCTCCACCCTGCTATGTTTGTCTTTTTAAGGAGATAGACTGCTGCCCCCTCCTCAAACTGCTCTGTAATGTTACACACACACACACACACACACACACACACACACACACACACACACACACACACACACTGACTGCAGGGTGTGTGACAGGAAATGAAAAACAGTAAGCGGCTGCATTTCAGTAAAATTCATTGTAGATATTCACCTGTCGATGAAGCAAATGGTAGCTTTAATATCACTGACAGCTATTTGTGAAACTGAAAATTGAATTTATAGCAGAAAAATTGGACTTTGTGTTTTATGTGTTTTTGTCTGAATTTCCATTTTTGAAATTTGTCTCTTCAGGTGATGTATTATCAAATCCTTTTTGGTTATTTATGTATTTTCGCCACACAATATTCAGTTTTTCCTCACATCATCTCAACAAATATTGAATGGATTGTGATAAAATGTGCTTCAGACATTCATGTTCCCCTCAGGATAAACATCACGTCAACATGTTAATGTGTCCAACACTTCCCATCAGCCTCAGCTGCACTCTGTGTTTACAGCTCATTAGCTAATGCTAACATGCCAGCATGCCAAACTAAGTTGGCAAACATGGTAAACATTACAACTAGTAAACATCAACATGTTAGCATCGTTGTGTGCATGTTAACATGATGATGTTAGCATTTAGCTCTGCTGTATCTAAGTACACCCTGACAGAGCTGCTAGCATGACGCCAGACTTACAATTTTGGTTAATGATGTAATCAGATACATATGTACATACAGACATGCACAGATACATACATACTTATATAAAGTATAAACATACATCCATAAACACATACAATACATACAGACCTACAAACAGTGCAGGTATACATACACAGACTACACACATACCATATGTACATGTGCAGTCAAGTGAGCTGTGGTTTGAGAAAAACGCGTTCGAGCCAGACGACACTTGGATTTTGATGCACGTCTGTTACGATATGGGTGCTGGGACCAACCAAAAAGGCTGAAGAACTTGCAGTTATCTGACACAACGTGAAGCTGTGGAGCTGTTTAATATTGTTATTATCATTGTTGCTATTGTGTGTATTCAAATCCTGGTAAGGTAAAATATACAGAAGTGTGTGCTTCCCCACCCCCCATCAGGATCTCCTGTGGTCCGAACATGGATGAGTCTGAGCTGTGTGTGTGTGTGTGTGTGTGTGTGTGTGTGTGTGTGTGTGTGTGTGTGTGTGTGTGTGTGTGTGTGTGTGTGTGTTCAGGGCGGTCTGGGAGCTGTCCTCAGAAGGGGATCGTGGTGTACATCATGTAAACTGATGATGTCATTGTTTAGCACGTCACTTAGCTGTATATGTGCGTGTGTGTGTGTGCGTGTGTGTGCGTGTGTGTGTGTGTGTGTGTGTGTGTGTGTGTGCGTGTGTGCGTGTGTGTGTGAATGGACATGCTACACTGCCATATCAGGAGATGAGACGGGCAGAGAGGAATGTAGGACAGAGGTGTTTCATATGGACACGTATGATGAGGATTCTGGATCTCTGCATTAATATCTGACGTTAACACTGTTAACACACATGTTGAAGCGTCTCTGCCGTCGTGAATTGTCTCTGTCTCTGTAGCTCCTCGGCCAACACAGCAGGGGGACATCGTGGAGCGTTTAGTGGCCAAAGAGCCAGACGTTTCCCTCAGGAACCTGTCTGGATTTGTCCTCAGACTCACTTTGTTGGACACTTTGGGGTTTCTTAAGCTCATCAGAGTGATTCAGACTGAGCGTCAAACTCTCCCCCATCAGCGTGTACATCAGGCCTCTTATTGGCTGCTTCCCTGAGGACAGACAGAAGCTGGTCCTGGATCAGTTGATCCAGCTAAAGGCAGATGAAAAACAGGACGTGTGTGTGTGTCCAGGACGGCAGCTGGAGGCTAGAAGACACTTTCAGAGTAAAGACCAAAGAGACATGAGCTGGCAGCTCAGAGCGTGTGAAGCAGCTGACACATGCAGAGTTGAGGTGGAGGTCAGTCTCACGGTCAGTGGTCTCATCATCACAGACCTGCTGCTGACAGTCCACACAGCTGGACGTCATCAGTCACTCAGGTCCCAAAACCTGTAAAGTCCAGCCCTGGACCACATGGACCACAGGGAAACTGTTTGATTCCGTCATCATCCCTGGTTAGCCTGGTTGTTAGCTTATTGGTCATTAGCTAATTGACATTTCAGTGCAGTAGAAAGTACTCAGAAGTAACAATACCACAGTGTAAAACTACTGCCACAAGAACAAGTCCTGAATTCAAAAGCGTACTTAAGTAAAAGTACTGCAGTCTTAGCATCACAATAAACTTATAGTACCAAAAGTAAAAGTGATGTTTCAGAGTAATACACAGTGTACGACTGGACTCTAAGTACTGAAGCAGTAACTTTCATCCCTGATGGAGCTCACTGAAAGGACTGAATGTACGGCTGCTTCATGATCATCAACATCTTCATCCACTCATTGATTCATAGTTTACATGAATAATCTTAATCTGCAAGGTATCGATTTCAAATGACAAAATAAGGCCAAAGAAGGAGTACAATGTAACAGAAACTAGTAAAAGTACCTCAAACTTGTACTTAAGCATAGTACTTGAGCAAATGCACATTCATACATTCCACCACTGGTTAGTGCGTAAATTAAAAGTCAAATTAATTAATTTAAACAATTAATTACGCTTCAACATTTTCAGCCTGAAAACGACTGAAACGTTCTGCCTCTGATGAAAGAGCGTCCGTCCACGACGAACAATAAAGTTTCTCAGTTTGAACACTTTCAAACTCAGATTGTGTGTCCAGTTCAATAAAGGTCCAAAAAGGGTTCACACTGTCTGTCTGTCTGTCTGTCTGTCTGTCTGTCTGTCTGTCTGTCTCTCTCTCTCTGTCTTCTCTCTGTCTCTCTGTCTCTCTCTCTCTGTCTGTCTTCTCTCTGTCTCTCTGTCTCTCTCTCTCTGTCTGTCTTCTCTCTGTCTCTCTGTCTCTCTGTCTCTGTCTGTCTTCTCTCTGGCTCTCTGTCTCTCTGTCTCTGTCTGTCTTCTCTCTGTCTCTCTCTCTCTCTCTCTCTCTCTCTGTCTGTCTTCTCTCTGTTTCTCTGTCTCTGTCTGTCTTCTCTCTGTCTCTCTCTCTCTCTCTCTCTCTCTCTCTGTCTGTCTTCTCTCTGTCTCTCTGTCTCTGTCTGTCTCTCTCTGTCTGTCTTCTCTCTGTCTCTCTGTCTCTCTCTGTCTGTCTGTCTGTCTGTCTGTCTGTCTGTCTGTCTGTCTGTCTGTCTGTCTGTCTTCTCTCTGTCTCTCTGTCTCTCTCTCTCTGTCTGTCTTCTCTCTGTCTCTCTGTCTCTCTCTCTCTGTCTGTCTTCTCTCTGTCTCTCTGTCTCTGTCTGTCTTCTCTCTGTCTCTCTGTCTCTGTCTGTCTTCTCTCTGTCTCTCTCTCTCTCTCTCTCTCTCTCTCTGTCTGTCTTCTCTCTGTCTCTCTGTCTCTGTCTGTCTTCTCTCTGTCTCTCTGTCTCTGTCTGTCTTCTCTCTGTCTCTCTGTCTCTGTCTGTCTTCTCTCTGTCTCTCTGTCTCTCTGTCTCTCTGTCTCTGTCTGTCTTCTCTCTGTCTCTCTGTCTCTGTCTGTCTTCTCTCTGTCTCTCTGTCTCTGTCTGTCTTCTCTCTGTCTCTCTGTCTCTCTGTCTCTCTGTCTCTGTCTGTCTTCTCTCTGTCTCTCTCTCTCTCTCTCTCTCTGAGGAATGCAGTGAATGATGGGAGAAAGTCTGGCGGCGCTGTGAGCCGTCTGATTGGCTTGCTGCTTCTGGCTCTGCCCTATAAGGAATCAAGAAAGAGGGAGAGAAGAAGGAGGAGAGAGGGAGGAGGCCAGGCCATGTTTGGGATGGAGGGATGGGTGGAGGGATGGGTGGAGGAGGTGGAGGGTTGATAAACTCAGTCGCAGCACTTGAGACTCTCACTTCTGTCCTGCCCCCCCCCCCACGTCCCAGCAGGCCCTGCACTGCCACGGTAAGACCTCATCACCTCCTCATCACCTCCTCATCACCTCCTCTTCACCTCCTGCTTCACCTCCTCATCACCTCCTCTTCACCTCCTGCTTCACCTCCTCATCACCTCCTGCTTCACCTCCTCATCACCTCCTCATCACCTCCTCATCACCTCCTCATCACCTCCTCTCCTCTCTGCTCCTTGTCTGTGTAAAGGCTGTAAAAAGGTCTTCAGTCTCCTCTTTGATCCTGAAGCACCTCACCTCCTCTTCAGCTCCTCCTCATCACCTCCTCTTCGCCTCCCTTCCTCTCCTTTAAGTGGAACTTACATCATGTCTTCTTTTCTTTCATCTGCTGAACCATCTCACCTCCTATTTCAGCTCCTTCTTTCCTCTCTAACAGTGGAAAAAGTTCTCCTTCTTGCCTTCTCCACCTCCCCGGTTCCTACTCCTCAAAGCTCCCTCACCTTCTCCTCTTGTTCCTCCTCCACCTCCTTTCTTCTCCTTGATTCTGACTTTCTTCTAAAGCAGCAGCATGGCTCCTTTTTGAGCATCTCATCTGCTCCTGACCTCCTCCTGGTCTCCTCATGTTCCTCTTAACCATTTCAACAGACAGCAGCAGATTTCCATTTTTCCTCCTCCATCATCATCATCATCATCATCATCATCATCATCATCATCTTCTTCTTCTTTTTCCCTCATGTGCACCTCCTATCTCATGTCTTCAGCTCCTTTTTCCATCCTGCTTCGTGTCCCTCTGCTCCTAAACATCTCACCTCCTCTTCTGCTGCCCTTCACCTCATTTCACGTCCTTCGCTCTCCTTACACACAGTCTCACCTCCTTCATCCTCTGCTCCTCCTCCTCTCTCATTATTGAAACTATGGAAAATTTTCCTTTCATCTCCTCCGCCATCGACTCCTTCTCTCCTCGACCTCTTCGCCTCCTTTCCTCTGTCCTCTGCTAAAATACCACATCTGAACCATCTGCTCCCCTTTTTCACCTCCTTTCCTCTCTGCTGCTTGTGTTTAGTGTATCTATGGAAAAGCTGGCATAAGTTCTGCTTCTTTCACCTCCATCGTCCTCCCCCTGCTCTTCACAGCTCCTCCACCTCCTCTTTCAGCTCGTCACCTTCAGGTCTTCCACTGAACTGCAGCGTGTCTTCTTTCCTCCTTTGATCATCTCATATGCTCATTTCCTAATTTTCTCCTCAAAGAGTAAAGGTTGTAAAGGTCTGTTTTATCTCCTCCTCCATCTTCTTCCCCTTCCCCTCCTGCCCACTCCTCTTCATGTCTGTGCATCCTTTCGTCCATCATCCTCTCCGCTCCTTCACCTCCTCCTCCTCCTCTCTCTCCTTCATGTTGCACCTGCTGAACTCGTGGACTCAGACGGCGTCACACTGCAGCGTTGAGCTTCCCCTCCCGGTTTGCAGAGCGACTGTTTCTGCTTCAGACTCTGTTGAAAGATGTTTGAGGAGACGTGAGCGGAGAGACGTCTTCTCTACACGAGCTGCTGATGTTTTAGGGGCTGTTTGTGCTCTTGTTGGTGAACCTTTAAAGTTTGGGTTTTTCAGTGAACTTTGGTTGAGTCTGGCAGGTGTTGAGGTGTGTTTGATGTCACTCTCGTTGTGCCCCTGAGTGCTGACTGGCAGGCGAGCTGGCAGATGAAGACGTTTTAACGGCCTGAAATCTCTTTTCCCTCCAACATCAACATTCACTTCCTGCTTACAGCTGAGGTTTAATCACAGACGCTCAAAGTCTCAGAGCAGCACTGTGATGTCACTGGTAAGGTCAATTATCTCGAGTTAAAAATCATTTTCGTTTCAACCTGATTCCGCGATGTGAAAGTTAAAAAGTGCACCTCCTGGTCGTCATCAGCTACATCACTGATGAAGACTACGAAGAAAAGCAAGAAATTAAAGCTGGAAAAAGCTAGAATTTGTCTTTCGTTAATATTCTTTGGCCAAAAAATCATTGTTTGGTTATCTTAAGATATCAAACTACTGTCTGGTGATCAGGACTCATTGATCTCTTACTGATAAGAGCATCATGATGAAACATCAGTATCTCAACATACAGACATTTAATCCTGATCAGCACTGAACTGATCAACCTGATCAATAGCTCCATCCAGACAACACGATTAAAAACAGTTTCTCATGTTCACATATTTCAGTCAATCAATAACCAGCCGCTGTCACAGCAACCAGCAGGGGGCAGTAAACATACTGCCACACATCAATGAGCCACGCACACACCTGCTGCTGCCACAAACACTCACTACGGCACCAAACGTGGATTCATCCGCTGCTGAAAATAGTCCCAGCAAACACTCCACGTCCTCCTGCAGCGAGCAGGACGCTTTAAAACATGAAGCTAATGTCAGTGTTCAGTACGAACCAACGGCGTCTCTTCACCATGAGAGACATGAAGTGAAACGACGCCGGACTCATCTGGTCTGACGGACAGATGCAGTCCAAACTGAGGACAAACTCGTCGTGGTCTGACGGACAGACGCAGTCCAAACTGAGGACAAACTCGTCGTGGTCTGACGGACAGACGCAGTCCAAACTGAGGACAATCTCATCGTGGTCTGACGGACAGACGCAGTCCAAACTGAGGACAATCTCATCGTGGTCTGACGGACAGACGCAGTCCAAACTGAGGACAAACTCGTCGTGGTCTGACGGACAGACGCAGTCCAAACTGAGGACAAACTCGTCGTGGTCTGACGGACAGACGCAGTCCAAACTGAGGACAAACTCATCGTGGTCTGACGGACAGACGCAGTCCAAACTGAGGACAAACTCGTCGTGGTCTGACGGACAGACGCAGTCCAAACTGAGGACAAACTCGTCGTGGTCTGACGGACAGACGCAGTCCAAACTGAGGACAAACTCGTCGTGGTCTGACGGACAGACGCAGTCCAAACTGAGGACAAACTGAAGCCAGACTCCTCTGAGACTCCTGCTGCCAGAAAGACGAGATAAATATTTGATCCCTGAATTGAATGACTAAATATGGTCTGAACTGATCTCTGTCTCACTGTGAGGGAGAGAGACAGGCAGAGAGAGAGACAGGCAGAGAGAGAGACAGGCAGGGGGAGAGAGAGAGAGAGAGAGAGAGGGAGAGAGAGAGAGAGAGAGAGAGGGAGGGAGGCGGGGAGGGGGGCGAGCGAGGCAGAGTGAACACTGGGAGAGAGAGAACATACCAAACACAGTTAGGACTCGGCTTCATGTCCTAATTAGGAAATTTTCCCAGAGTGCTTTGTTGTTCATTGGTTGGGGGTGGGGGTGGGGGTGGGGGGTGATGTCACTGCTGTCACATGAAAACCTCACAGCTCCATGTTTGGTGGTGTGGACATCGTAGTCGATGTCATGTAGAAAGCTCTCACTGCCAGCCGCACTTACGTGTTTTTCACACATGGGTGAAAACTGTGTAAAACCTTGTAACTCCCAGTCTGCTCAGGTCCAGGCCTGAACGGCCGTTTGTCTTTGATTGACAGAAAATTTGGGATTATTTGTTGCGTTATTCTCTTGTTTTATGTTATTTGATCATATTTTTGTCTTCTGTCTGATTTGACTCTTAAATCCTCTTTAAATGTCTTTAAATGTCTTTTTGCTGTCTCGTGTCTCGTGTCTCTGCACCTTTCAGCTCTCATGTGAAGCACTTTGCTTTTTTAAGATAAATTCTCAGTGATGAGGTTGGAAAGTTAAAAGACTTAAGAGGTTTTTATGTGACGGGTTAGAGTTAGTCTATGAATCTTCATCAAACTGACAGAAAATGTCACATGAAGTGAATGTTTGTGTTTTTCTGTTGGTCTGATGATCAGCTGATGACGAGACGATGATGTCACTGATGATTATGATGAATGAATTATTGATGAGCTCTGTTTAAATGTGTTTGTTTTCCATTAAAACAACAGAACCTTGATGAGACTCCTGTGACGTCTCACCTTGCAGGGGCTTGTGGGTAATGAAGTTTTCAGGCTGTGACTCCATGAAGCCGACAGCTGATGATGGAAACGCTGTGAACGTCACAAACCTCCACAGCGGCTGCGTCGTTCTGTCTCATTGATCACCAATAATCACGCGCTCCTCTCTCTCTCTCTCTGGCAGTGTGACTCGGTGTCGTAGTGTTGTTGCTCGCCCACAGCGCCCCCTGCAGTCATGTGCGATGAAGAGGAGAGCACCGCTCTGGTCTGTGATACCAGAGCCGTTTTCCCTTCCATCGTGGGCCGGCCCAGGCACCAGGTGACAGCCGATTGGTCCACGTGCCGTGACAGGCTAATGCTAGTGCTAACACTGCCAGTGATGCAACCAGTGCAGAGAAACAGCACAGGAAGCAGTGAGTCCATAAACATGTGCACAGGCCACGCCCCCCGGGGATGAGGACCTGAATGAAGACTGCAGCTGGTCACAATGGAGGTTTCCATTGAAAACCTTCCTGAGTGTAAACTGAGTTTATTGAGGTTTTGATTGAAAAATGACTTAGATGATTAATCATTGAATTACAATAATAATAATAATTAATAACAGACTTTATTTTTACAGCACAATTCATGCATAAAACACAAAGTGCTCGACATAAAAATATGTCATTAAATCAAAACAGCTGTCAGGTAAAAAGAAAAGACACTTCAGGAGAAAGCGATGGTGACAGATTCATTGATTAATTGATCAGTTCCACATGTCTGCCGTCAGGTTCAGCGTACAGGTCTTCATTGGTCCATACATTCGTCTCTATTACGCTGCCATGACAACACTGACCTGTCTGTCCCCGTCTCTGCCTGTCTCAGGGAGTGATGGTGGGCATGGGGCAGAAGGACAGTTACGTTGGAGACGAGGCTCAGAGCAAAAGAGGAATCCTGACCCTGAAATATCCCATCGAACACGGAATCATCACCAACTGGGACGACATGGAGAAGGTTTCAGCGCCCTTCATATTAATCACCCCTTTATCACTATTATTAATTAATTTATTCATTTATTTAGTCTTTGCTCTGTGATTGGTCAGATCTGGCATCATTCATTCTACAACGAGCTGCGAGTGGCTCCAGAGGAACATCCCACCCTGCTGACTGAAGCTCCTCTCAACCCCAAAGCCAACAGGGAGAAGATGACACAGGTGCTACTGCAGTACTACACAGTACTACACAATACTGCAGTACACTGATTCATGATGCTACACTGTGTGATATCCTGTAAATCGGTTCGTTAAACTAAAACAACATTCTGATGTTAAGTCTGAAATAATGATAAATAACCTAAAAATTTTCACAATAAGCAGATATTTACAAAAACCAACGAAGCTGATGAAGAAAAACATAAACATTTTGACTTTGTGCTGTTTTCAGGTGTTTATGTGGGAAAGTGATCACATTCGGTCGTACTGATGTTTTCCACAGCGTGCAAACTGTTCTGGAATCAGGGTTGTAGAAACTGTTCACGTCAGAGATTCTGGATCCAGAGTGATCGCTGATCGCTGATCGCTGATCGCTGATCGCTGATCACTGATCTGTGTGTTTGTGTGTTTGTGTGCAGATCATGTTTGAGACCTTTAATGTTCCTGCCATGTACGTGGCCATCCAGGCCGTCCTGTCTCTGTACGCCTCTGGACGCACAACAGGTGGGCCCCCCCCCCCCCCCCCCCCCCCCCCCCCACACACACACACACACACACATGGTCATGGTCCGGTACATGCAGGCTACACAGTCCACAAGTAGTTCTGCCCCAAAACATTTAGCCGTACGTCTGTTAGCAACATGTGCTCAGGTTGAGCTAATGGGCTAATGTGACACCTGAACTCTTTTTCACACTCAGACTGAGGCGCAGAGCGTGACATGCTTTTGGCAACACTTTTCACAGATTTCCCATGAACTCATTAATCATCATCAACAAATCAGTGCACTGCGTGCTCTGAGCAGCAGCCAGTCGCTTCGGCTGCACTGGAAACCACTGACCGTACCTGCGGCATGTATTACTGTGGCGTGTAGCTTCTTCTTGATCAATCAGTAATGATGAACCAGTCGAACTCGCCTACTGGAGTGCTCCCAACACCCAGCCGGGCCAAACAAAGTTTGGATGTTTTTCATCACTAAATTCACTTCTGACAACCTTTCAGTGCGTGTGTTTTAGAAGCATTTCATCATGAAGCTGTGTCCTGACTGAAATGTCACGTATGTCCACCCTTCTGACCGTCTCAGGTATCGTCCTGGACTCCGGTGATGGCGTCACCCACAATGTGCCCATCTACGAGGGTTACGCTCTGCCTCACGCCATCATGAGGTTGGACCTGGCAGGTCGCGACCTCACAGACTACCTCATGAAGATCCTGACGGAGCGCGGCTACAGCTTCGTAACCACGGGTACGACATCAGCACACGGCCATGCGTTTCTGTCACAGGTAACGGGAAGCGTGTCTGAATGTGTGTGGTGTCTCTGCAGCTGAGAGAGAGATCGTCCGAGACATCAAGGAGAAGTTGTGTTATGTTGCTCTGGACTTCGAGAACGAGATGGGCACGGCGGCCACCTCGTCCTCTCTGGAGAAGAGCTACGAGCTTCCTGACGGTCAGGTCATCACCATCGGCAACGAGAGGTTCCGCTGCCCCGAGACGCTCTTCCAGCCCTCCTTCATCGGTCAGACATCCATCTGTCCACCTGTCTGTCCCCCTGTCTGTCTCCCCGTCTGTCCCCCTGTCTGGCTACCTGTTGGCTCACCTCTTCTGTCCCGCAGGTATGGAGTCGGCTGGGATCCATGAGACGACCTACAACAGCATCATGAAGTGTGATATCGACATACGTAAAGACCTGTACGCCAACAACGTGCTGTCTGGAGGAACCACCATGTACCCGGGAATCGCAGACCGCATGCAGAAGGAAATCACGGCTCTGGCCCCCAGCACCATGAAGATCAAGGTGAGAGAGAACACACACCTGAATGTCACGGTTACCGAAGTTAACGATGAAATTAAAACTCCAAACCCAAAAGTACATTTTTGAACAAAGTCAGGAAACATTGCATTAAGAAAGCCTGAGCAGTCACTACTGAGAGTCAGAGAGCAGGAATCCTGATTGAATCTAAACCTTCAGATCAAATCCACATGTAAAGACACCTTACTGTTTGGGTTTTTTAATGCGCAGAACCACAGAATTAACAGCATATTTTGATATTTCAGCCTTCAATCATCATTCTAGAATATTTTTGGGAAGTTTGTAGGATATTCTTAGAAAGATGTGATAAATAAAAAATAACAAATAAATTCCACTTAAAATAATTTCAAATCCAAAACTTGAAAGCTTTAGTACATTTTGCAGAAAACTCGTTAAAATAATTTACAATCCAGTAATTAGTCTCTTAATTAAAATCCAATGAAAAATACTGAATTACAACTTTACTGAAGTGTAAATTAATGTCATATTGAGGTGAAAAGAAAAAAAAAGACAAACAAACACCCAAACGGCAGGTCTGATACAGATTTCAGACTTTGATCCTCTGAACCGTCCTGCAGATCATCGCCCCCCCAGAGAGGAAGTACTCTGTGTGGATCGGCGGCTCCATCCTAGCCTCGCTCTCCACCTTCCAGCAGATGTGGATCAGCAAGCAGGAGTACGACGAGGCCGGACCCTCCATCGTCCACCGCAAGTGCTTCTAGAAAGATCTGCCTGGGTCCCTCCCCCAACCCCCGTTTTCTAGTTTCTTCCCAGCACAACCTTATTTTGGCCCTCGCTAAGCACAAACTAACAGGTCCCAGGTAAGCTCCAAAAACATCCAAACAGGGATGACAGCAGAAGGAGGTCAATGATGGTTTTTTGGTATTTAGGAAGAGCTAAATCTTTTATTTTGACAGTGGTGAAAGGGAAGTGATGACATCTTTTGTAACTTCATGTTTTTGGTTTTCCATTTGAAAATCTTCAGTTTCAGCTCAAATGTCCTCCCTCTCTACTCACCTCAAAACTGTGAACATTACCCCCACCTGCCCTTGCTCTTCAATGTGACCACGCCCCCTCGCTCCACCTGTGGCCCCGCCCCCTCAGTCCTCCATGTTGATACTGTTTCTTGTCAAAAAATGTGTTTTTATTTTTGATGAATAAAGCTTGACTGCTGCCCGCTGGTGTTATCTTCCATCGTTGGGGAGAAGAGCACATTCACGGAGTCTTATGATGATGTCACACAATGCATGATGATGTCACAGATTAACAGGAGGCGTGGCCTCACAGTGCTGTGTTCATTAGAACCGTGTAAAAAAGTGAACATGATGTGTGATGTGACGTGATGTGACGTCAACAAGGAAGTGACAGACGATTGGCCCAGGAAGACAATAAAGAGCTCTCAAACAAGATCACTGTTTGTTTGTTTCTCCACTTTAATGTTTGTGTCGTCACACTTCAGGTTCTTTGTTTACATCAGAGCAGCAGCAGCTCTGCCGACGATTCAACTGTCTCTTCACTGCGATGACAAACTGCCTGCTTTCATCGCTACACTTCATCCGTCACCTGCACTGCTTTCAGCTTCTCCACATCACTGACACTCAGTCAGCTGACGGCGTCACTGCTTTCACACTTCAGCTGTCACTTTCAACTGCTTTCATTATTCACGATTCAAGAGTGTGTCATGAAACGACAGCTCAGCTGCTTTCATGGCTGAGACACTGACACTTCACCTGTTTTCAGCTCTTAGTTTGACTTTCAGTGTTTGGACAAACTGACAGCTCCAACTACCTGCAAGGATTCAGCTGTTTCATGTTTCAGCCACGACACTTCAGCATGCATACGTCCACTGGCACCATATTACTTATCGATATTACTTATATTCATTTCATATTTCTTAGCTCTTCAACTGACAGTGTAACTGCCAAATCAACTTTTTGAGGGCTAACTCATCGACTTACACTTCACCTGCTTTCAGCTTTTTCAAACTGACACTTCAGTTCAAACCTGAAGCTACAGATTTAAATGATTTCAGAGATTCAGGTTCTTCAAAGGCTTTCGGTGCTCACATACGAACAATTTACAGACATTTTCGCTGGTTTGCAGTGTTTTGTCTTAATTGGCATCAAGCTGACTTCAGACACAAAGGGTT
>NC_092076.1:212500-232500 GCF_039877785.1 Chaetodon trifascialis | reverse complement strand
AAGACGTTACACTCAGGCAACAGTTCGTCCTGCGGTCCACAGAGTCCCCATAACGTCAGGGAGACTAACATCTAACTTAGTTACCACCACCACTTAGTTACATTCCAGCACTGCGTCACAGTGAAGAGAGTTCAGAGGTCAGAGGTCAGAGCTGGTCAACAGTCAGTAAAGAGTCTCACCAGTCGTCCACAGAGGACTCCACAGGTTTCTATTCCTCTGGCTGTGTTGGAGTCGGCCAGCAGGAGGAAACGATGCGTCAGATCTCTGGGAATCACCACCTGCCTGAGACCCACCACCCTCTGAGCTGCACACACACACACACACACACACGCACGCACACACGCACGCACGCACGCACAGGCACACACGCACACACACACACACACACGCACACACACACAGACACGCATGCACACACAGACACGCACGCACGCACACACACACACACACACATGCACGCACACACACACACACACACACGCACACACACACGCACACACACACACGCACACACAGGAGCATGAAGTATGTGATAAACACACCTTCAAACACACACACCTGCGTAGATGTGTTCGAGTGCGTGTCTGTACTCACTGCGGACGCCAGCCAGCGTGGCGGCTGGTTGGCTGACAGGAGTTGGCTGTCTGTTCCTGTTAGGATCTGCCCCCTGGGACCGCACACCGTCTCTGATTCGCTGCTGGGACAGGCAGGAGCCATCCGTCACCTCAGGCACTTTGGTCCCCACCTGAAGGACAAACACACCACTGCAAAAATACTGCAATACCAGTGATACTATGCAGTACTGGTATTACAACTAAAGACATACACAGTACTGATACTATTGACTTGCAGTAGTTGTGTGGTATGTCACCTTTGGCTCCACCTCCTCTCCTCTCCTACTGGCCAGTTCCTGACGCCTCAGCTGGTCCTCAAAGTAGCGAAACTGTTCTGATTCGATCTGCATGCGTCGCAGGGCGGCGACACGCTGCCTCTCCTCCTCCAACAGCAGGAGGCGCCTCCTGTCCTCGTCCAATAGGGAGAGCTGCTGCAGCTGCTGGCCACACCCATCCACCACCACCGCCTGGCTCTGAGGAAACAGACGGTCACATGATCAGGTCTGTGCCTTTAAGGGAGAATATGTCGTGTGTAAATATACGCCTCAGCAAATGGTGACGCACAGGACAAATAGAAAAACTGAAAAACAAGTAAACAAATGCATACAAATACCTTAAAGGTATTTTTGTGAGGTACAGAAGTAACAGCAGGCAAACGAACCAAAGCTTTAAAAGAGCATTGTTTGTTTGTGTTTTATGTAACGCTCTCGTTTGAGTTTGGTAAATCTGACCCCGTCGGTGCAGACTGGCTCAGTCAAGCTAAGCTAAGCTAAGCTAAGCTAAGCTAAGCTAAAACTCAAGCTTGTGCTGCTATGTCTAAATCTGCATCACTCTAGAACTGGACTCAAAAACATCCTTTCTGTTCACTGAATAATACCCAGAATTCATCAGACCTCCTCTGAACACAGCAATCAAATGGTCTTCATAATACAATGATCAATATTCAGTGATTGAACAGTTCTGATCGAGCAGCTGCCTCACAATCACTGAATCTGTCATCTACTCCAATTACCAGGTAAACACACACTGCCAATCAAACACGTGATGCAGTCTGATTGGACGGCACAAACGCTCACACACCTGGGCTCTGAGGTACTCGGTGTGTTCCCTGCTGTATTTCTCCTGAAGGCGTTTCTTCAATTCATCTTTACAAGGAAACGCCACTTCCTGAAGTTTCTGTAGAAACAAAGACGGACTATTACTGCGACAGCTAACGCTGCTAGCATCACCAGTACCAGCACTACTGCTGCTACACACATCAATCAAACCAGAATCAATCATCTGACAGCAGTTTTCTGAAGTGTCTCTGAGTCCATGTCTTCATCCCCTTCATCCTTCATGTGTTCACAAAGTGGTGAACTCGCTCATCCTCTATGATCGACTGAGCCTTTCATAGCCAATCGTGATCCTCTCACCTGTTACCGATCAGCCTGTTTACCTGTGGAATGTTCCAAACAGGTGTTTCTGGAGCGTTCCACATCTTTCAGTCTGTGAAACGTGTTGCTGCAGGATCAGCCTTGTGGCAGGAGACGTGTTGGAAAACTGGGGAGGCTCAGCTCCAGGCGTGAAGAAGCCTGGAGGTCAAGTGCCGTTAAGCTCAGTCCACAGTCTGATAACAAAACGCTGCCTGAATTTTAACGCTTTGATCTTTGGATCCGAGTCTGTTCAAACTGACACATCTCGACAACGAGCAGGTGGACTGTGATGAAATGTGGGTCAGACATTGTGGGTCCCCTCAGGATGAACCGCAGTGACTGTGTTGATCCTCTGACTTTTCATTTTAGAGTCAGTGTTGGGTTTGTCCGCTCTGGGCTACTGTAGACACATGGCGGCGCAACATGGCGGCCTTCGTGATAGAAGACCTGCTCCCTCTGCAGATGTAAAAAGCTCATCCTAAGCTAACAAAAACACAACGACTCTCATTTTCATGTGATTATACACGAGCGTAAACATACATATGAATAAGATGTTCATGGTTTACGAACAAACACCAAAACTTTGACTAACACTCATAATATAAAGACACTCCCATTAGCATTACTGCTAATTAGTTTATATTAGCATGTTAACATGTTAACCATGCTAAACATTATACCTGCTAAACATCAACATGTTAGCATTGTCATTGTGAGCATGCTAATGTTAGCATTAGCGCGTGTACCTTCATGATGAGCTGTTTCTCTGGGACGCTGCACTGCTGGTAGTCTCTGTGCGCCGGCAGCTTCTCCACAAACAGACTGCAACACGAACACAGCAGCGTTTGAACGGCCGCGTCACGAACTTTCACTGTGTTTTTAGTGAAAATACAACAAAAATATAAAGAAGTTGGTGAGTTGTGTGTCTCACGTGATGAACTTGGTGTAAAGGACGTAGGCGTTTTCCAGACTGCCCTCCTCCAGGTAAACCGCCGCCATGCGCTCCATCTCCACTCCGGAGCGGAGGTAGCGTCTCGGTGCAATGTCCTCGTTGATCTCCACGCAGCATCCCATCTTCCCCAGTGCCCGCACGCGCTCGGCCGCCGTCAGCGACACGTCCGTGTAGTCCGGTTCTGCCGCCAGCTTTTTCTGCACAACGCAAATGAAACTCAGGGCGTGACAACGCCGCGGTGTGGCGTGATTTATGTGCTCATGCACTACATGTCCCTAACCCTAAATCAGCATGCAGTATTTTGCAGTACTAAATTTGTCCCATTATTTGTCCTAACTAAACTGTAGCTAGCAGCTGACGATGAGCAGCCGGGGGGGGGGGGGGTGAGACCAACGCACCCATTTGTTTTGGTGTGAGATGCTTTGAGCACCATCTAGTGGCTGCAAACCTCATACTGAACCTTCAGGTTGAGCGAGTTTGAACTGGTTTAAAGGTGCAGAAAGATTCTTTAAATCACCATCTCTCCTTCTTCACAGCGAGGCTACATGTTAGCAAGCAGTCCCGTCGTCCCGAGCACGAACGGCGCCTGCTGCTGATTGGCTGGAATGGTGCTATGTGGCAAAAATCAACAATATTTATCCAGAATGAGTCATGTCACCTTTAACTGACAGCAGTGCATCACACACTATAAGACAGTCATATGTCTGCTGCGTGGCCGTCCTGTGGACTACGGCTACGTCTCCTGCCTGACACCCACTGCTACTGCTACATGAAGACTTTGGTCTGTCCAGCTCTACGTGGAAAGTGTCCTGAGAAACTTCTGTTGTGATTACAGATAAAACTGAAGTGAATTTAATTGAGAACCACAGATCTCAGACAGGCTGTTTTCAGCCTTGTGATGATGCATTTTAAAGAGTTTACTGAGCTGAAGACATGAAGGAACTCTTCATCCTTCAGTTCAGCTCAAACATTCAACAGGAAGGAATCTGAAGAGTAACTAAAGCTGACAGACAAATGCAGTGGAGTAAAAAGTAAAAGTATGAAGTATTATCAAACTGAAATAACTACAGTACCTCAAATTTGTACTTGAGTAAAGTACCTGATTACATTCCACCACTGAAAAGCAAGTTTGTGAGCTGAACCGTGTTTTCAGGCAGGAAACTGAGATTTACGGTCTCCGCTGGGAGCCTGAATGCAGCGTTTGTTCCGATGATCAGCTGTTGGTCTGAGCGTGGAGGAGGAGAAACACTCCTCTGTCCACTGAGCGCTTTCTATTCAGGAGGCGAAGCCAAAAAAAGATCTGATGAGAATCAAACGATGGACGACGAAGAGGAAGAAACGAAGAAATGAACCCGTGACTGAAGGAAACGAGGGAGGAAACAAGGAGAGCTGGAGGATGTAAGGATGGGAGAGAAAAAGAAAGCCAAGGAAAGACAAAGTAAAGGAAAGGAGGGAGGAAAAGGAAAGGAATGAGGAGGAGGAGGAGGAGGAGGAGGAGGAGGAGGAGGAGTGGGAGGAGGAGGAAAAGAGCAGAACTGAAACAATGGAAGAAATGATTGAAAGTGAATAATCTCCAGATCGAAGCTGAACGGAGCTCACACTCTTTTCTCTGCTATCTTTATTGGAATCTGTTTGGGTCCTGACTAATTCCTGACGCCTTGAAGAGGAAATCCACGTCCTCTCTGTGCTTCTATTGGCTCATTCTGAATGAAGTCACCTCCAATGGACCATTCACAAACGTCTCTCTCTTTCATTTATTGATTTATTTCTCACATCAGTGCAGTCAACACACACACACACACCACACAGAAACACACACACACACAGAAACACACACAACACAGAACACACACACACACACACACACACACACACACACACACACACACACACACACACACACACACACACACACACACAACACAGAAATACACACAACACACACACTTACACACACACACACACACACACACACACACAGAGTTCACTCACCAGCGCATTTAAACTGAAGCCTTGTTCCATCGTGCATGGGTGTGTGTGTGTGTGTGTGTGTGTGTGTGTAAGTGTGTGTGTGTGTGTGTGTGTGTGTGTGTGTGTAAGTGTGTGTAAGTGTGTGTGTGTGTGTGTGTGTGTGTGTGTGTGTGTGTGTGTGTCACAGGCTCTGGTCGGCCCACGGCCGGCTCCTCCATCTGCCACCTCCCATGATGCTTCACTGCAGGGGAGACAGAGACGAGTCTTGTTGAAATGTTCTTTTGCTAACATGGTGGCTACAGCTAACAGTCAGCAGCCAATCAGAGTAGGCCTTTTATTTCCCATGAGCCTCTCATCACGCCTGCCTGTCCTTCAATTTGGTCCATGGTTACCATGACAACTTGTAAGCAACCATCCAGTGAGTCATCCACCCTAACAACAGAGGCGAAGACGACCTCCCACTCTTCACCGGAGCTCTGATTCGCTCTGTGACTGATGATGTGATGTTTATCAAACGGCTCGATCAGAGGTCGTCCCATGACATGTCCTCCACCTGTCTCCATCAGGACGTACCTGAGCGGCAGCCAGGATTGGACCCGTTCGTCTCCCTGCTCGCTAAAGACGCTTCTTCTCTTATCTCCTTCAGCAAAAGATACACTGGATCAGCATCACAGGACACGTCCACAGTGGACTTCAGTCCACAGTTCAAGGTGTCCTTGAGTTCTGGTTCTGGTTCTGGGTCTGCTCGGTTCCAACATGCTCTCTGAGCGTCTGACAAATGAAACCACTGAAACCAGTAAAACGTTTGCTATTCCAGCTGTTTGCTGTGAGTCGTTGGCACTGCTCAG
The DNA here is from genome assembly GCF_039877785.1 of Chaetodon trifascialis. Classification (NCBI taxonomy): domain Eukaryota; kingdom Metazoa; phylum Chordata; class Actinopteri; order Chaetodontiformes; family Chaetodontidae; genus Chaetodon; species Chaetodon trifascialis. The sequence goes on along the minus strand of NC_092076.1, from coordinate 226,700 downwards.
CTGAGCAGGTTCAGGTGTTTCAGGCGTGTTCGTGACTCACTCAGACATCCTGCTCGACCACATTCGCTCACTCACGACCTTTGACCTCCTTCACTTCACACATGATAACAGCTGAACAGGAAACACAGACTGGATCCTGTCAGACCTGAAACTGGTCACACTGTTTTATACCGAGGACTCGGATTTTTTAACAAACTGACTGAATCAACTACAAAGAACTTTCATCTCCTTTTGATTTTGGCGCCACCTGTGGACAAAAGCAGAAGTGCTTCCACCGGTGTGCTCACAAACCTCTGAGACGCTCTGTAGGCCAGAGCGTCTCAGGCCTACAGAGATCTCCTCAGGTGACAAACTCTTAGGAGCAGAGAGGAGGATTCTGAAGAAGAGGAGGAGAACTCTTCAGCAGACACTGAATGTCAGATCAGGGATGATGTTTGCGCTCCGTCTCATCTCCACCAACACAAGAACAGCAGAAATGAAAGAAACACTCAGACATCTGACCGCAGCAGTGATGAAGACTCAGGTCCATCACACAAACAATCACAGCTGAATACTGAGGTGCAGTTCACCTCTTGTCCACTGGATGTCTCCACCTGCAGGTCACTGAAGGCCGTTCATGGACTCAGTGGCTTCCTGCTGCTGTGATTGGTGCAGAGTTCTGTCAGTCAACAGCTGCTTCTATAAGCTGGACAACAATCACACAAACTGAAGGAAGCTGAGACATCTGTCCTCGTTAAGGACCGTCACATAGATCACATGCTAACATTAGCAGCACGCTAACAACGTAAGCTAATGAACAGACCAGCTGTCAGCATGTGAACAGGTGAGTGTGCAGGTAGACCTGTGATGTCAAAGGTTCTTTTAAAGTACGACTGTTTATTGAACAAAGACTGAACTCGATCGAGTTCACTGTCCACAATCACTAAGAACGTCTTCTTATCCACCAATCACACCTTTTAAAAGGATGGGTCACACCTGGGGACAGGGTCGACCACGCCTCCTCACTGAGGTCAAAGTTCAGCCTCTCCTTTGCTCTGAGATGCTCTCCTAAGCTGCGCCTCCTTGTTAGAATGAGGAGCTGAATGAGGAGCTGTGAGACAGGACTCTGTGTGGGGACAGCTCCTGGACCCTGGTCCACAGGATTCTGGATCCTCTGTGGTCTCAGGTAGAGCTCTGCTCAGCCTTCATGTGGCCAAACTTTTGTTTCAGGTGTGTCACAGGTAAAGGAACTCAGAACCTGCAGGTGAATCTGAAAAACGTTTTTCTTTTTCAATTCTAATGCTCCTTTAACTGATTTAATAAAGATTCAGCCAATCAAAAACATTTTTCTTTCGCGTTTTCTTACAGGAAATGAATGAAATCTGAAAGGTGTGTGAGGAAGTGAAGCAGGAAGTCAGCGGTCAGATCTCCTTGTTTCTCCTGAACGCCACACAGATGATTGACAGCAGGCAGGGGACCTAGGAGAGGAAGTCAGAGACAAACAGACAGAAAGCTCCGGAACATCAGTCAACCAATTTACCGGTTTTTTATCGGTTTGACGTCCACAACCTGTCGGCATCACCGGGTCACGTGTGCAGCATGGAGCGGGAGTAACCCGGGTTACAACCTGTCCATTCACGCCCAACCTGGACTCCGTCCCAGGACTACAGGCGGACCCGATTCCGATGAGGAAGGTTTTAAAAACAGGTGAGAAGATGGCTGAAAGCTCCGGCTGCTGCTGCTGATTCAACGCCGACTGATGGCAGAGATGGTGGAGCTCAAAGATCCTCTGTGAGCGAAGATGACTCACTCACACCTTCCGGTTTCACAGGGCTGTGCGCATGCGCCCCGCTGCTGCCATAGACAGCAGTAATCAAAGATAATGTCTCACTCTGACGAATTTTCCTGACACCAAACTGAGGTGTGAGGTGCGGCCACCGCTGCCTTCGTCATTGTGTCTTCGTCGTTTGTCTCTTTGTCCCTCTGCGGGACTCTGGTCGTCATCACGTCTCCGAAATTTTTGCTTGTCGTCCAAATTAGTCTTTTATGTCCTTTAAGAGACAAACCGCAGACTGTGATGGACGTGGTCTGAGTTACTTCTGCTCACTTTCTGCTTTCTTTGCTTTTGGTTTTTGCCGCAGGCTGCTTTTCCATGTGACGCACTTCCTGTTCTCTGCAGCTTACGTCAACTTGTCTGAGAACAGCAGACTGTTGTTTCTAAAAGTCTCCAGATTTAGAGATCGATCGATCGATTGGTCCGCTGATCAACAGAAACACGGTGGATCCATGAAACTGTTTCAATATGAATTCGGTCACTTTGTGCAGGTGTTTCCTCAGTGACGATGATAAGTGAAGTTACACAGAGTGAGACATGAACCGGAAGTACTGACTACAAAATAAAAGCCATTTATGCATTATTTTACAATATGAATTCTTAAAAGTGTTTAAATGTGTGTAAAGTCTCTTTTTTGAAGATGATTATAATATTTTAAAAGTTTTAATAATCTGATCTGAAGTGACAAAAATAAGACATCTGTTATGGTGTTTATTATTTCTTCATTGTTGTTTATTATTCCAGTGTGTGTGAAATCACTGTCCTCTGCAAATATGAATAAAATTAGTTTGTTTGTGACTTAATTCATTAAAGATCATCAGAATGTTTTGATTTCTGTTTTATTTCTGCTGGTGATAAATAAATGAACCAACTCAAAATACAAGTCAATATTTAGAAAAGCAGATATTGAAAAAGACGTACCTGCGAGTCAGTTTTATTTTGCAATCTGGGAACGGAAGTGATGCTGTTGACGCTGTCGGTGACTTGACGTGTTCAGGTGTGTTCCAGCTGGCGGTCATGGGGCTGGTCTACTCAGAGGTAAGCAGACAAAGCGTCTGTTTGCTGTCTTTAATCCTCCTGATTGAAACTTAAATCATGTGAATTTATTTCATTTCATCGCTTTGAGTTCAGCAGGTGAGAATCTGATTCAGCTCAGCCTGAACTCACCTGAGACACAAACCGAACAGGTACACCAACGAAACGCGTCAGTGAGTCAGAAGAGAGGTTTTCCACGAGGAGGAACGGAAAGTAACGAAGTACTTCATATTCAGATTATTTACTACAGTAAAAGTACTAATACCACAAATACTCTGTTACTGCATTGAAAACGTTACTTCAGTAAAAGTGTGTCAGTATAAATGTACTTCAGGTACTGAAAGTGAAAGTACTGCAGGACAGTTAAGTGTCTCCTGTGTCTGTTGTCCTCTCGTCTCAGCAGGGCGTCCCTGTTGGAGTTGGTAGAGGTGGAGCTCATTTTAAACTAATGATTCTTTTCATTCTGGATCAATCTGCTGATCATTTCCTCCATCGATCGAGCGATCAATCGTTTGCTTTGGAAACTTTGTGAAAACAGTGAGAAATGTGGTGATGATGAGCCCACAGTGACGCCTTCAGCATGTTTGTTTGGTCCAAAGCTCCACATGATGACAAACACATTGAGATCATTGAGAGGAAAAGCAGCCAATCAGACATGTGAGAAGATCAAACATCTCCTCAAACAGCACCTCCTGGACGAATCACAATGACGTGATCAGATTTCTGTTAGTATTATTAAAACAGGAGGGGAAAGTGTTTCCTGTCTGAGGTGTTGATGTCGTTCTGTGGATAAAACCAGAAATCGATGATGTCATTCATGAAACTTGTGACCTCATCATGTCTCATCACTTCCAGGATGAATCCTTTCTGATCTGTGCGGAGCGATGACGAGGTCTCCATGAATCCTCGTAGAAATCAAAGAAAGACACTTCAGAACTTCCCTGAGAATCCTCATGTCTTTCAGCTCTCTCCAGGATCACAGTGATCCAGTGATCCAGTGATCCAGTCCAGCATCCACCAGCTCACTGCTAGCAGGAGCTGCTAACGTGTTGCAGTGATCACCCACAGAGACATAAATCATGCAGGTCGTGGTTTACAGTTTCAGTCCAGCGGTCTTGCTCCTGTGTAGACAGATGGGGGACGTCTCTGTCCAGGACTCCTCTCACAGATTGTCTCTGCTCTGCAGTCAAGCAGCAGCTTAAGTCTCAGCTGGAAACGATCAACAGAAACATGTGGACAGAAAAATGATCCAAATCTCAAATATTTGTGGGGCTTCGTGTCTCCAGACAGATTCTCGAGACCTGCAGTGAAAATACTGTTGGTACTGCATTCAGACGGACCTGAAGTAATAAATACTGTCAGTTTGATAAAAGTGTCATCACACGCAAAGAGAAAACACAAAGAAGCTGTTTGTGCAGCGTTTGGACGTCAGTTTGATCGAGTGCTGCAGATACGATCCATCAGATCCTCAGCTGATCGGCTCCTGATCAATAAAATGCAGTCACTGACCTTTTTCAGAACAGTTATCTCACATTTCTGCATCGGTTCAGCTCCACATCCAGAATGGGCCCAAACACTTGAAAGCCGTCAGTGTTACGTTACGAGTTCTGTTAATCTCTGTCCGACGTCCTCTGGAGAAAAGGTCATTTCTTTTTCATCACTTTGGAATGAGGGTCTGAGGCCTGTGAGGGTCTGAGGCCCCTGAGGGTCTGAGGCCTGTGAGGGTCTGAGGCCTGTGAGGGTCTGAGGCCTGTGAGGGTCTGAGGCCCCTGAGGGTCTGAGGCCTGTGAGGGTCTGAGGCCTGTGAGGGTCTGAGGCCCCTGAAGGTCTGAGGTCCCTGAGGGTCTGAGGCCCCTGAAGGTCTGAGGCCTGTGAGGGTCTGAGGCCTGTGAGGGTCTGAGGCCCCTGAAGGTCTGAGGCCTGTGAGGGTCTGAGGCCCCTGAAGGTCTGAGGCCTGTGAGGGTCTGAGGCCCGTGAGGGTCTGAGGCCCCTGAGGGTCTGAGGCCTGTGAGGGTCTGAGGCCCCTGAAGGTCTGAGGCCTGTGAGGGTCTGAGGCCCCTGAGGGTCTGAGGCCTGTGAGGGTCTGAGGCCTGTGAGGGTCTGAGGCCCCTGAGGGTCTGAGGCCCCTGAAGGTCTGAGGCCTGTGAGGGTCTGAGGCCCCTGAAGGTCTGAGGCCTGTGAGGGTCTGAGGCTTGTGAGGGTCTGAGGCCCCTGAAGGTCTGAGGCCTGTGAGGGTCTGAGGCCCCTGAGGGTCTGAGGCCTGTGAGGGTCTGAGGTCCCTGAGGGTCTGAGGCCCCTGAGGGTCTGAGGCCTGTGAGGGTCTGAGGCCCCTGAAGGTCTGAGGCCTGTGAGGGTCTGAGGCCTGTGAGGGTCTGAGGCCCCTGAGGGTCTGAGGCCTGTGAGGGTCTGAGGCCCCTGAAGGTCTGAGGCCTGTGAGGGTCTGAGGCCTGTGAGGGTCTGAGGCCCCTGAAGGTCTGAGGCCTGTGAGGGTCTGAGGCCCCTGAAGGTCTGAGGCCTGTGAGGGTCTGAGGCCCCTGAGGGTCTGAGGCCTGTGAGGGTCTGAGGCCCCTGAAGGTCTGAGGCCTGTGAGGGTCTGAGGCCCCTGAGGGTCTGAGGCCTGTGAGGGTCTGAGGCCCCTGAAGGTCTGAGGCCTGTGAGGGTCTGAGGCCTGTGAGGGTCTGAGGCCCCTGAAGGTCTGAGGCCTGTGAGGGTCTGAGGCCCCTGAAGGTCTGAGGCCCCTGAGGGTCTGAGGCCCCTGAAGGTCTGAGGCCCCTGAAGGTCTGAGGCCTGTGAGGGTCTGAGGCCCCTGAAGGTCTGAGGCCTGTGAGGGTCTGAGGCCTGTGAGGGTCTGAGGCCCCTGAAGGTCTGAGGTCCCTGAGGGTCTGAGGCCCCTGAAGGTCTGAGGCCTGTGAGGGTCTGAGGTCCCTGAAGGTCTGAGGCCTGTGAGGGTCTGAGGCCCCTGAAGGTCTGAGGTCCCTGAGGGTCTGAGGCCTGTGAGGGTCTGAGGCCTGTGAGGGTCTGAGGCCCCTGAAGGTCTGAGGTCCCTGAGGGTCTGAGGCCTGTGAGGGTCTGAGGCCCCTGAAGGTCTGAGGCCTGTGAGGGTCTGAGGCCCCTGAAGGTCTGAGGCCTGTGAGGGTCTGAGGCCTGTGAGGGTCTGAGGCCCCTGAAGGTCTGAGGCCTGTGAGGGTCTGAGGCTTGTGAGGGTCTGAGGCCCCTGAGGGTCTGAGGCCTGTGAGGGTCTGAGGCCCCTGAGGGTCTGAGGCCTGTGAGGGTCTGAGGCCCCTGAAGGTCTGAGGCCCCTGAAGGTCTGAGGCCTGTGAGGGTCTGAGGCTTGTGAGGGTCTGAGGCCCCTGAGGGTCTGAGGCCTGTGAGGGTCTGAGGCCCCTGAAGGTCTGAGGCCCCTGAAGGTCTGAGGCCTGTGAGGGTCTGAGGCCCCTGAAGGTCTGAGGCCTGTGAGGGTCTGAGGCCTGTGAGGGTCTGAGGCCCCTGAAGGTCTGAGGTCCCTGAGGGTCTGAGGCCCCTGAAGGTCTGAGGTCCCTGAGGGTCTGAGGCCTGTGAGGGTCTGAGGCCCCTGAAGGTCTGAGGCCTGTGAGGGTCTGAGGCCCCTGAAGGTCTGAGGCCTGTGAGGGTCTGAGGCCCCTGAAGGTCTGAGGCCCCTGAGGGTCTGAGGCCCCTGAGGGTCTGAGGCCTGTGAGGGTCTGAGGCCCCTGAAGGTCTGAGGCCCCTGAAGGTCTGAGGCCTGTGAGGGTCTGAGGCCCCTGAAGGTCTGAGGCCTGTGAGGGTCTGAGGCCCCTGAAGGTCTGAGGTCCCTGAGGGTCTGAGGCCCCTGAAGGTCTGAGGCCTGTGAGGGTCTGAGGTCCCTGAGGGTCTGAGGCCTGTGAGGGTCTGAGGCCCCTGAAGGTCTGAGGCCTGTGAGGGTCTGGAGGAGCCTTCCTGGCGGAGTCTTTTTTGACTGTCTCTTCTTCCTCCCTCTCCTCTTCCTCCTCAGCCGGCCTGTCAGTCAGCGTATGATGGAGATGTCCATCAGCTGTATCACCTCCTCAGAAATCATCCCACCCACCTGAATGTTCAGGAGGAACACACCGGGGACACACCCCTCATCGCAGCCTGTCGCCGTGGAAACCTGAAAGTGGTCCAGTATCTGCTGGACAATGAGGCGGACGTCCACCTGACCAATAAGGTGCTTTTGCCTGCTGATGTCATCAGGTTCCTGTCAGCTGTGCTCGCAGTCACTAATGTACCTGTCTGTGTCTCAGAAGCAGAGGACCTGCCTTCACTACGCGTCCAGGAGGACTTTCTCCCTGCTGGACTATCTCATGATCTCCATCCTGATGCCCATCCTGCTGCTCGGCTACTTCCTCATGGTATGCTCCATCAAGCACAAACATGTCCCATCACAAAATGTAAACGTTGACGACGAGGTTCATTCGTAAACTTCTTTAGCTGATGAGCTAAATGCTAACTTGCTAAGTTCTGTTTTGTTTGCTCCCTTTGACAGTTTCCATTTCATTCAATAGCAAAACATTCAAAAGGAACAATACAAAGTAGGTCAGTCTGCCCACGATGTGATACACCCTCCAGAGAGACCCTTAAAATCAAGCTCTGCCACTTAGCTTGTTAGCTCAGGGGCTAACAGCACAATAAGTCTCCAGTTTATTAACAGCTGTATTAGCATGATGTCCTCTGTCTCCTCACTGTGTGTCAACCAGGTCTCTGTTGTCGAGTTTAAACACTGACAGAGGAGCTTCAATCAAACTGGATGTTAGCAAAACAGCTAATAAACAGCTACTAAACAAACTATTTGAAGAACCATATTGACGTAAATGTAATTTGCTGTGAACTTTCTGGCTTTAAAGAGTTTTAAGTGTGACCAGGACTTAAGATGTGTGAGCTGCACTGAGACACAGCAGATCTGTGAGCTAAAGGCTAACATCAGCATGCGATGTTCAGCAGGTTCAATGTTTACTATGTTCACCATCTTAGTCTAGCATCTAGCATGCTAACATTAGCTAATTAGCAGCAAACACAGAGTCCAGCTGAGGCTGATGGGAGTGTCATTAGTTATCACAGTTCATCCTGAGGAGACATGAACATCTGAAGCACATTTATCATAAACAGCTTTGAGATGTTTCAGCCTGAGCTGAAGTGACGTCCACAGAGACACTAGAGAAGGTGAAATCTGTCTTCAGGCAACATGAAACTCACAACGTGAAGTTTCCAATGATGAATGTGTTTATGTGCGTCTGTGTGTCATTGTGTATGTCTGTGTGTGTGTGTTGTAGTTACAGAAACAGAGGCACAACGTGGCTTTGATGGAGGCCTTGCTGAGCAGCAGTGTGAACATCAATGCTGTCGACTATGTGAGACTTTCTTTGGTTTCCATGTGAATATTTACTGCCATCTGAATCTGTCGTGTAGCTAAATGAACCACCTGCTAAAAGCTAAAATTAGCATGCTAATATCTGACTCGTTCAGAGTGAACACACTCACAGTTCATTATAAACTGTATGAGTGCTACTAACTGTGAAACACAGATTTCTCCATGCATGGAAAAGACAGGGGGAAACAGGAAGATACGGGAGGAAACAGGAAGATACGGGGGAAACGGGAAGATACGGGGGAAACGGGATGATACAGGGGAAACGGGAAGATACAGGGGGAAGCAGGAAAGCACATGAGGAAACAGGAAAATATGGGGGGAAACAGGAAGATACAGGGGGAAACAAGAAGATACGGGGGAAACGGGATGATACAGGGGAAACGGGAAGATACAGGAGGAAACGGGAAGATACGGGGAAACAGGAAGATACAGGGGAAACGGGATGATACAGGGGAAACGGGAAGATACAGGGGGAAACAGGAAAACACAGGAGGAAACAGGAAAATACAGGGGGAAACAGGAAGATACAGGGGAAAACAGGAAAATACAGGGGGAAACAAGAAGATACAGGGGAAACGGGAAGATACAGGGGGAAACAGGAAAACACGGGGAAACAGGAAGATACAGGAGGAAACAGGAAGATAGAGGGGGAAACGGGAAGATACAAAATGAAACAGGAAAACACAGGGGAGACAGGAAGATACAGGGGGAAACAGAAAACGGGGAAACAAGGAGACAGAAGAAAAAACGAAAGACATGGCTGTAGCCCTGACAAATACCATAGTGTAGAAATACTCCCTTAGAAGTAAAAGTCCTGCATAAAGAGTCTTAACTAAAAATATGTCTTCAGGATATGTCTGCTATCGTGTCCACAGTGACTGGATGGTGTCTTTTCTGTGTTCTGTGTCCAGAAGGGAAACACAGCTCTTCATTATGTCTGTCAGAGGAAAAGTCATCGTCTGGTTCCTCTGCTGCTGGAAAGAAACGCCGACACCAACATCCAAAACAATGTATGTTCATAAATGCATCATGACACCAAACTTCCTGAGACGTGATGACGTCTTCAGTCTGAATCCTGACGTTTTCTTCTTCTACAGGACGGAGAAACGCCGCTGGACATCGCCACCAGACTGAAATTCAAGAGGATCGTCAACATGCTGAAAAAGACACACTGACAGACAGACAGACAGACAGACAGACAGACAGACAGACAGACAGACAGACAGACAGATGGGGAATGGAGGACATAAAAGTCACTTAAACATGTAACATGTTCTTGTAACAAGTGAAAAATGTGTCAGTGCTCAGATTTCAGTGAATTCATCGTCAAACGTTTATCTGAACTGAAACTTGATCAATTCTGTTTAATGATGATTTAATCTGGAAGATTTTAAGAAACAAACCTCAAATGACAAACATTATGCTCACAACATTTGACTGAATGAGTAAACGACATCAGTTAGCTTAGCATAACCCATACTATAGAATATCTACACTTACAAAGATTTAGCTTTGAGCTAAAAACTGTTTCTGAAACTGTCACTTTAGGAAGTTCCGCTAGCTCGTGATGCTACAGTGACTTCCTGTTTACACAGCTGATGCTGTGGATTGGACAGGGCTACAGATGTTTCCTAGCAACAAATTGACACGCCACTAAAGGCTTCACCAGCCAAGACATTTCTTATTCTGCCTTTACGTCAAAGTCAGAGGTCCAAAGCTTCGCCATCAATTGTAAAGAAAACAAAATGCTTATGAACGATATTTGTGTGTCAACGCTAATGTTTATTAAGTTTACAAACAGCTGAACTGTCATCAGTGCATTGTATTTATAAACAAAACAAATACCATTATGTATTTCATTTATACTGCAGATACTGTAGAACACATCGTCCTCCCCGACTGACTGACACGTACGAAACAGGAAACAAGTTACACAACATTGAAAACAAAAGAAATAAAAATTGAAATGAAGAAAGGACAAGTACTAACTTTAGGCTTGAGTTTAGCGTGAGTCCTTTGGTCTTCAGTTTAGTTAGTTGAATTTTCTTGAAAGAACTTTTCTTTTCGAATAAATCTGCTGGAAAACAGAATTGATCGGCTTCAAAGTGAAATTCTTTTGGTGGATGAAATATTCTCACGCTGACATTTTTCACTCGCTTTAACGTTTCCAGACAAAATGACGAGAAGGTGGAGACAAACCTGAAACATGTCTCCTCTGCTTTGTTACAGGACATTTCCATTGTGATTGGAGAATTCTGGTGATCATTTGCAATACTTCTATGTTGTTGATGCATTTATCCAAAATTACTTACAAAAACTGCCTTTAGCCATGTGGATTCAACACAAACGTGACAACAGTCGTACAAGAACATCAATTTAATCAAACATGCTGAAGTGCTTCAGGTGCTACTTTTAGAAAGAATAAGACAAAGAAGGTGTTTTCATTGGTGCAGTCTGAACAGGTGAGCTTCAGGTGAATTGTAACTTCTTTTGACTGTTTTTACCTGTAAATCGATCATTGATTTTTTTTGTCTTCTGCTTCTTCTTCTTCTTGTTTTGCTTACAAACAATGGAAATAAGGACAAACAAGATAAAAATCTTTTTTTTTTTTTTTTGATGTACTACGATTGTATATGTATAATGTATACAGGCTAAGCTAGGCTAACGATGCTCTGACACCAGCTCTGTGCTAAACACACAGACATGATGAGATTCAGGTGAAAGAAAAGTTAAACGATTCGAGATGAAACAAGCAAATGAAAATACTAAAAAATGATCAACAAACTATGATCACAGTGAAACTGTTTCGACCTAAAAACATACGATACAGATCGTGTGCTACATTTCAAATTCAACTTCAGAATCAGAATTTAAATTGTCTTTATTTCAGAATAAACTTGGTTATTAAAACAAAGTCACATATCAGCGTTTATGATTCATGAAATTTATTCAAGTTGAATTAAAACTGGTTCACTTTTAGCAGAAACACGAAAAATGATCATTGTAAAACCACAGTGATCCAAAAAAAGTTTAACCCCACCCACCACAATTTAAGTAACATGATTGGATGCTTCTGCTCCTCATAAATTGATGACAGGCCTTTTAATTGAGGACTAATACTGAACAATAAATGCATTACAGCTTTTTTGGGATGCTAATGTCAGCATGAACGTTAGCCACACATTTTCCTCAGCAGCCTGGGAGCTGAAGTGTGGAGGCTGCAGTTCCTCTGGTGGCCACCAGATGCTGCTGTGATCACACTGACTGCAGGTTCTCTGGGCTGCTTCTCCTGACACATAGGACGATTTTCACAATAAGAGTCCTGACAAGCAGCTACAAGTTGAAAGTTCTACACTGTGCTGGTGGTGTGTTTGAGGGAGCGCTTGAAATACATGGAGAGGAACTTAAAAGCAAATATGAGGCAGTGCGCAAGTCTGTCTGTAGAAAAGGACTTCACCAACAAAATACGGAAATAAATCATGTGACACTGTGTCCCCTGGTCACATGAGGGCTTGGAGAAAAATATGACAGAAAACACTTTTAAAAAAGTTTGAAAAGGTCGTTCACATGTGTTAAAAAGTCCAACAGGACATACAGCGCTAATGCTAACAACGTGACAATAACTTGTTCACAGGTAATTTGTCAGGTGATACAAATGCTAACACGCTGGTGGTTAGCAGGTGCACAGCAAGAGGTTCACCATGACGGTGATGTGGTTGATGTGTACGAGGTGTTTACACACCAACAGTATTCAAGTTTATAACACACACACACACACACACACACACACACACACACACACACACACACACACACACACAGGAAGTTGGCTGGTCATAAAATGCATCTGTGAACTTCATTAAAATCCATGTACACACACAGGTGTGTACATGATTACAGTATCTCCGAACACACACACACTAGGTCAGTGCAGTGTGGCGCCCTCTAGTGGTGTTCCTGCAGCAGCTTCAGGATGGAGGGATACATCAGCTCAGGAGCGTCCAGACCCCAAATAAAATCCAGATGTTCCCAGTGTTCAATGTGCTGATGGTAGACCAGGTTAGACACCTGCAGACAGACAGAGGGACAGACAGACAGACAGATGAACAGAGGGACGGACAGACAGACAGACAGACAGACAGACAGACAGACAGACAGACAGACAGACAGACAGAGGGACAGACAGAGGGACAGACAGAGGGACGGACAGAGGGACAGACAGACAGACAGACAGACAGACAGAGGGACAGACAGACAGAGGGACAGACGGACAGACAGACAGACAGACAGACAGACAGACAGACAGACAGACAGACAGACAGACAGACAGACAGAGGGACGGACAGAGGGACAGACAGACAGACAGACAGACAGACAGACAGACAGAGGGACAGACAGACAGAGGGACAGACAGACAGACAGACAGAGGGACAGACAGACAGAGGGACAGACAGACGGACAGACAGAGGGACAGACAGACAGACAGAGGGACAGACAGACAGACAGACAGACAGACAGACAGACAGAGGGACAGACAGACAGACGGACAGACAGACGGACAGACAGACAGACAGACAGACAGACAGACAGACAGACAGACAGACAGACAGACAGACACACAGAGGGACAGACAGACAGACGGACAGACAGACAGACAGACAGACAGACAGAGAGACAGACAGACAGACAGACAGACAGACAGACAGAGGGACAGAGGGACAGACAGACAGACAGACGGACAGACAGACAGAGGGACAGACAGACAGACAGACAGAGGGACAGAGGGACAGAGGGACAGACAGACAGACAGACAGACAGACAGACAGACAGAGAATAAAAAGAAGAAATAATAAAGACAGAATAGAAAAATCAAAATAAATGGAAAAGTACAGTTTTGTCTCAACAGTTGTGTCTACAGCTGCTTCTTACAGGTGTCCATTGAACAGGACCATGTCGTTATGCGATCTGGACCACAGTCCGGGACCAGGTCTGCCACCTGTGTGTGTGTGTCACCTATAACCTCTAATCTTGCTGGATCAGAGGACTCACCTGAGTGAGGAGGACAGCCACATCTTTGGGGTCCGCCAGTGTATCCCGTCCCCCAGAGAAGAAAGCGGTGGGAACCTTCATGTCGTGGACGTGGTACTGAGGGGGAGTGGTCTGAGGATGGACCCATGGAGGATACACAAACAGGAAGTACACAGAAACAGACAGGAAGTACACAGAGACAGGCAGGGTCAGCGTTTCTGCACCTGAACTTAAAAATGGACAAAGTGCACTTCAAGAACTGGACCCAGGTCTCAGGTGCTGGGACTCCGATTAGTCCAGGTAGAGTCTCACCTGGTTGTAGTGTTTCATGTTTCCTGCTTCTCCAAAGTCAAAAGCCATCAGCTTCCCTCCACGAACCGCCTGAAAACAGCAGCTCATTAGTTTAAGACACACTGAGGACATTCTGTCTCTGTTTGACACTTCAGACCTGGTTTAGGTTTCAGGTTTAGGGGAGACCATGGCGGCATGTGTGTCAGGGTTCAGGTGTGTTCAGGTGAGAGGCTGAATGATGTCTGTGTGTGTGTGTGTGTGTGTGTGTTACCTGGGCCCAGTGGACCATGTTCTGGACTGAGGTCCCAGCAGGACAGTGTGTGGTGTAGACTGGAGTCCGAGTCTGGAGACACATTCATAGATAAGGACCAATAATTATAGAGAATCTGCTTCCTGCCTGTTGGACGTGTGGTCAAAAGCTCCAAAAATTAATTTCTGAGAGGTGTCCAAAGGACATCAGACAAACAGGAAATGAGGTGAAACTATGAAACACAGTCGACGCGTCTCATTTCTAAAAGGTGTCCAGGTGTGAACTCGACCCACCATGTTGAGGTTTTTCTCGTCGAAGCCGCAGAGGATGAAGAACAGGTTTCCACACAACTCGCTGAGCAGCCGCTTCGCACACACGTGTTCTGCAAACCACTCAATCATGT
>NC_092076.1:205000-207500 GCF_039877785.1 Chaetodon trifascialis | reverse complement strand
CAGGATTTCTTTCTCATTATTGTCAAGTTTCGTACAGCTAACTTCAGTCTGAAGGACTTACCTTCAGAATAAAAGCACAGCAAAGGTCACTGATTTCTCTCCCCTATATGAAACACCTGGCCTCATGTATGAGGCAGGTACGTTTGTTTGTTTCTCTTCTGGACATTTATGTTGTTTGACTCTTTGTGTCTCACATCCTGCCATCAAGCTGCTGTTTTGTTTCTGGCTGCTTGTAAAGTGGGACGTCGTAGAAATGGACTCCGCTGACCTCATGGCTCCTGGCTGCTTTTCGATGGACCGTTCACTCAATCAGTCAGTGGTGGCTTTGACTGACAGAAGCCAATCAGCAAGCTCCGCTTGCAACACGTGTCCTGAGTGTCACTTTGTAAACAATGTGTTGATGTATTTTTAAAGTACTTGTATAAGAATGAAATACATTTTCTCATTTAGTCTGCTGAGGGAGCAGCATCACAGCAGCTGACAGGAAGAGGCGGGACAAACTCATCAGGAAGGCCAGCTCTGTCCTGGGATGTCCTCTGGAACAGGTGGAGGAGGTGGGGGAGAGGAGGATGACAGCCAAGCTGTCCTCCATGACAGACAATGACTCCCACCCCCTCCAGCACACACTCACTGCACTGAGGAGCTCCATCAGTGACAGGATGCAGCATCCACAGTGTGTGAAGGAGCGTCGCAGGTCTTTCCTTCCTGCAGCCGTCAGACTGCAACAGAAACTGCTCAGTACAATAACATGTTTACACTCTGTGCAATAACTGAACTAAACATGAACGTGAGATATGCAATATTTTCGGTACATTTCCTCAGGATGATGTTGTTTCTCTTTCTGTTTCTATTGCACCCCTTTGTATATACTTTGTGTTAATTGCATGCACTTGTTGTCTTTTTGAATGTTCTTTTCACTTTATTGATGCTGCTGTGAAAATTGGAATTTCCCCTCGAGGGACGAATAAAGGAATTGAACTGAATTTGTACTTGATTTTCATACATTTGATGAGCAACACTTTACCATGTGTTTGTGTCCATCTCTGCCTCCGCAGACAGCAGCCCTCACGTGAAGCCTACAGCTCAGTGCCTCATAAAGGACACACCTGTGCCTCACCTGTCGGCTGGAGGGATCATGTTGAAGAAGAAGAAAAGCTCACGAACACGGATTGAACACGTTTACGAGCAAACTGCGAGAGAAATGATCCTCTTGACGAAAGAAAGTCCTCCATCTGTTCTGAACCTTTTTTTTTTTACTCAGGAACTGTCTGATCTCATTCACACCTGAAGTGTTACACTGTGATTATTATTAATAATTATTTATAATAATGCAATGATTTTTCTGCGTCTGTAAAATATTAACTATTAACTCCAGCTGCTGTTAATGCAGTGGAGTATGAAATGCAACATAAAGTGGAAAATTTCAAGTGAAGTACAGGTACCTGAAGTACTACCATAAACTGGAAAGTAGGCTCTTTGACTTTTTATGAATCCATCTAAAAAACTTACCTTTGGTCGGTGTTTATTTGGACGCGAGAGGACATTTATTTTGAAAGTGTTCGGCGGAAGTCCTGTGTTAATTCCGGGTACTTGACGCGGTGACTCCGGGATAGTTTTTGTTGTCCGTCGACATTCATTGGTTTTGTAATGCAGGGGGCGTGTTTAACTTCCGCTCTGGAACCAATGACATGCCGGACTCGAACAGATAAAACCTGGTTTACTGTTCCGCTGTAGTCCAGCCGGTCTACGGTTCCGTGCTGAACATGGCCCGGGTTCTGATAGTCGGAGCGGGCTTGACAGGCAGCCTGTGCGCATGTCTGCTGAGGAGAGAACTGCAGAACAAAGTTGAGATTGTGGTTTGGGACAAGGCCAGGGGCTCCGGTGAGTCCGTCAGGTCTCCGTTCAAATCCTCCACTTTTCTATTTTCTGCTTCACAGGTGAGCGGTTTGACACTGCAGGGCAGGACTGCAGCGACCGTTTCCGGGTCATCGGGCTCTTTTCTTAACTTCGTCCTGGCAAAAATGCAGAAAGATTTCTTTAATCCAACAAAGTAGTTTGAAATCAGCAGGACATCAGAGGTGAGAGATGAACGAAGCCTCACACAGACCCTCATTCAGAAACCTCTCAGTTTTACGCTCCATCCTTCGTGAATGTGGCTCAATTGCGATCTATAAAGGTAACTTCATTACAATGAATTTGTGGTCTTTTATACTCTGTGGTTTGCTCTCTGCTGTCTGGAAGGCGAGAAATCACAAGTAAGATCAACTTTAAAAGAGTTTTGTCTGTTTAGATTCATTTGCTAAAATCCTCCTTCAGTCTTTGATCCTGACCGTTTAACAAGAACTGAGCAGAGAAATATGAGATCAGTAAAAGAAGTTTGGAGCAGAGATCTGAACCTGTCTGTCTGTCTGTCTGTCCGTCTGTCTGTCTGTCTGTCCGTCTGTCTGTCCGTCTGTCTGTCCGTCTGTCTGTCCGTCCGTCTGTCTGTCCGTCTGTCCGT
>NC_092076.1:192500-200000 GCF_039877785.1 Chaetodon trifascialis | reverse complement strand
ATGAATTCATTAATGAAGTGATTAATTTCTTTTCTGTGCAAATGTTTCAGTAACTGGTCGTATTTCAGCATTAAGATGAATAAATGGATTCATGTCTGACATTAATTTTCACTTTAATAATGACCTCAAGTAAAAAATCCAGCCCCGCCCTGAAGGAGTCACCTAAACACCACTAGAGGGCACTGTGACTAACTTCAACTGCTCTATCAAAAGGGTTAGGGTTAGACTGATTTCTACGTGGTTTAACTGGACTAACTTCAACCTAATTAAACTGTGAACTAAGTTATGAAGGTTTGCCTGAAGATGAATTTAAGCCTAGTTTAACAGAGTTAACCTAAGCCTGGTTTAATTGAGTATTAACTTAAGGCTGAGGGCTAATTTAAACCTGATTTAATTGAGAGTTAACTTAACCCTGGTTTAACTGAGAGTTGGCTTAAGCCTGGATTAACCCAGGGTTAACGTTCTCTGTGTGGTCTCATGAGATCAGCTGTGGTTGAACTCCAACTCAGATGTTGGGATTAAACGGAGACGTCTCCGTCGGGAATCTGACAAACCAACAACTGCATTCACCGTCTGCTGCACCTGATTGGTGCTGTGACCGATTGCTGTGTGCGTCCTGCGTTCACAGCTCGAGGCCGCCGACGAAGAAGAGTCAGACAGACTTTGAGTGAAGAAGCTGCTGCTTTGTGGTTTCTTCGCTGCTTTGATCTTTTTATAGAAGCAGATAAGACAGAATTAGTTATGGTTTGGTGCCCACAAGGCTCAGTTTGTGTGTGTGTGTCCTAATTTTTGCAAGCCTGTTCTCCGGTTGCTGCAGTGCATTGTGGGGGAAGTGATTATCATTTCTGCCGAGTCATTGGTAGATCTGCGACAGGAGTATGAAAACCTCGTGTTTGTTCACCTTCAGATTCATTTCAGCGTGTTTAAATGAATCTTTTCACCTTCTTCTTCAGACCGAACGTCTCGGCTGCTCGATGAAGCGCGGCTCAGACGTTCGAGGAATGTTTGAGTACTACAAGTACTAAATACTGCTAAGTGTGTTTCCAATACTTTCACATAAATGTGTTTATTTTATAAGCATATTCTTAATAACCATACTACAGTAAAATAGATTTTTAGTCAAATCTAAGTTCGACATTTGAAGTTCACGTCTAAGATAACTGCTGTCGAGTACTTTGTAGTATTTTTTCTTTAAGTGTGTTCAGTGTTGCGTCATGGTGCACTTAAAGTGAACTTGGATTAGTTTTTTTTTTTAGTTTTTTTTCTGTCACGACATACTTTTTACGGGCTATATTTTTACTGTTACATGTACAGATACACAAAGCGTCCACCCAAGGCCCAACGCCGCATCACACCATCAATGATGGGAAAAACAGGAAGTGACCATATTTTCAGATGATAGGTGTCAAACAGTACAGATGATTTGGATGATTGAGAGTTTGATGAGTTAAAAATCATCACGGATTTTAAACACACCATTAGTGCATAAACAAATGACAGATAACAGAAGTTTATAAATAGTTTATTCACTTTTACAGTGTTTTATTTCATTATAAAACATGGAGGGAAAGAATAAAAGAACTGCAGGGAAGGGGGGGGGCACTTTAACATGATACGGTGATCCATGGCGACACAGGCCGGTTCTTACGGTGAGTTTCCTGTTTGATTACAAAATCAACACCTGACAAATAAAAAAACATGACAATCATTATCATGAACAGAAACACTGTGGACCACTGAGCTGAAACCTGAAACTGAACGACACAACAATGTTCTGCAGGTAAAACCTCTCAGAGCTTCAGAGCGGTGTACAAAAGCACATCTGTCAGGGATTCAGGCTCTGAGCTTCAAACCCGTTTTCACGGTAAAGCTGTTAAATCTGTCGACGGGGCCATGTGAGAGCAAGACGACCAACAGGTTAGCAACAGCTGAAGAAGACAGGACTTCAAGAACGGTGACCCGTCGATCACTCTGAAATGATTATCACTGGATGGCTTCAACGTTTAACCGCACCTGTCCAGCAGCCAATCCAGCTGCTGTGACGTCTGTCTTTGTCTGGACAGACATTACAGAGAGCGACAGATGTAGCCGATGTACACGACCTCGAGATGAAGCTGAACAGTCAACGAGCAGAAAACTGTTGTTGGCTTCAAGTAAAAGATACGGTCACATGACCACTCAGTCCTGAGAACACTGGCTCCGCCTCTCAATCACCTCAATCAAAGCCTGAACGACTAATTCAGGAACTCATTTCCTGTTTTAGCGTGATCTTCAGCTCGCAGGTGAGAGTTCACCTTCCAACTTCGACTTAGCGCGTTCAGCCAATAGAAACACTGGTCGGGTTTTGAAATGCAGACTCATCATTCTCATAATGTTTTTGTACAGAATGACATCACAACCTTTTCTGGGTCTGAGTGCGGGGCAGATATGTTGAACAGAGGGTTAATGTGACCGCACCTTAAGGCAAAACGAAGAAAGGACGTGAACATAGATGAAGCATGTCTACCCGGTCTACTCCAAACTAACCAAGAAAACATGTAAAAAAACCGTCAGAGTCTGAGCTTCATTTTGGCGTTTGGTGATGAAATGTAAACACAAGGAGCTGAAGCGCCGTCTGGTTAGCTAAAACAGACAAAACAAACGAGCCCTCGCTGAAGGAATTCCAGGAGTTTCAGTGATTCTTCCGAGTGTCAAACTCTTAAATGCGATTGTTTAAGGTTCAACGTTCATTCAGAGCGCCATCTGTGACGCATTAAAATGGCAAAACCAAGATCCAGGTTCCTTCACAGATTCCAGATTCAAAAGTCCAGGTGTGATTAAATTCAGTGGAGACACGGCTGATTTCACTGTTGATGGCAAACTTAAAGCTGCTGATCTTTTACACGGGACTCCAGGACATCTACATGTTCAGGATTTTCTGTCAACATGTGACCGATTCTCTGCAACACCTTTCAGTCGACGGACCTTTTCTGTGCAGATCCATAAGCACAAAAGCATTCAGGTAAGTTTTGTCACTTCTGTCTTCTCTCTGGCTCTCTGGATTTGTGTAGGAACCCTGAACATCTAACGGAAGTTTTGTTTAAAAATGTTGAATAGTTTTGGATACAGCAAATGTCTAAATTTGACTTAGAAAGAAAATCCTCCTTATGAAGCAACATAGTTCTGTTAACTTGCAAATGACAATTTCTGTCCAGATGTCCCACATGGACTTGACACAGTTGAACTAGGACGTGTCGCCTGCACCCAACAATTATAACGTGGTCGAAAGAAAAAGATATCGAGCACCTGAAACAGTGTGAGATGTGGACAGCACCTGCCTGGCCTCAAATACCCAACACTTGTTCAGTGCAAACCGGTGTGTGCAGGGTACGTGGTTTTATTCATTTACGCTCCAAAGTTACCCACAACACCACGGAACCAGCCTAATAATCAGTGTCATTCAAGGCTCATTTTGTTTTAAAGGTCACTTGAAGCAATAAATTCCACAGTAGCCACATTTTCTCACTCCAAAAACGATCATGCTTCCAGCACCGTCATTTAACACGTGCAGTGACGTAGCTGGTGTCGAAGAAGAACTCGCACTGCAGTAACAATATGCCAAGCTACATGTTAAGAAGAAATGGTCAAATGCACAAATTCATGTGCTTGGCAGCGCTGTGTACGTTTAATGGACACCCACTCGCTAGCGCAGAGCATGCCGTAGTGGTCGGCTGGGTGGGCGTCAGAAGCTCGCCGGCGCTGCGCCCGGTACATGCAGACACCTCCTGCCAGCTCGTGAGCAGGAGAATCAGTCAATGTAGCACGCACTGAGCAATCGATTGCTTCAATTGACAATGTTTACCATCAACACTGATTGGATATGTACATAATAACATGGCAAATGTCCCTTTAAAATGTACCCAGATATTTTGCAGTAAAATTTCCAGCAGAGGAGAGATGATTGTATCTCCAACAGCATTCTGACAGAAAATGTACAACTGTGACTTGCTTAAAAAGCCGTAACCATTATTGCATTTTTGCACCTAACAATGCTGCGATACAGTGGAAAATTTAGAGCAGGTTTGCTGGCTCTGTTTCTGGGTGAATAAGTTTTAATCCTCTCCACTGAACAAGTCGACACACCAGTCACGTCTGAACAGGGTGATGACAGGAAGTGAGGCTAGGCCGGACAGCACCTGACAGGACTCTAGACAGGAAGTGTGTTTTTGTTGTAAAATAAAAAACACAAAGAAAGCCCGTGGTTCTGTCGCCACACTGACAACGGAGCTGCTTGGGTGTCACAGATTGAGACTGGACAAACACTTGTGGCTGGTAGAGAGCACCACCAATGGACAACAGGCTCAACATCAGCCCTGACTAGCTTAGCTTAGCACCTTCAACCCAACAAAATGAACTGCAGGTGCAACAATCACTGTTCAAAAGCACTGGGTAGCTGTTAGCAAAAAGCTACAAGAGGCTTCCATTGAGCCTGAGTGCTACACCTCTAGATCTGATCACACAGGACGCACTTTTGCCTCAAAGTACGGGGTTTTCAAGCAGAAAAACGCCTTACGACTCTGAGGCAATTTCTTTGTTATCCAATCAGATGAACGTTGTAGCAGGTCTTTCACTGTTAGCTCTGTGATAAAGACAGACATTGAAGTGATGGATTGCTGCTCCTGTTCGACCTGTTTCACCTTCACCAAGACAAGCTCAGTAAACAGCTTGAAGCTTAGAATGTAAATACTAAGAATGAACACGAGCCCCCTGGACATCAAGATTAGTCCCTGACAAGGCTTTGTCTCCTGCTCTGTTAGAGTCAACCCTAATCTTTGATATGTCTGGGACATCATGATCGTATTCAAACATGCTTGATATTGTCATCATTGGCGTTTTAGTGCCCAAATGTGTGTCGTTGACTCTTAAGGTAAGATGCCTTGTGTCTAAGCATATTCTGGTGGGTCTTACAAAGACCATGTCAGTGCCTTTTCCCTTGCAGCTTCTCAGAATGAAAGCAGCACTGAGGATCTCATGTTCTAAATTTCCAGAGTGCGTCCATTGTGATCAGACTCTCGACAAGTCCTACAGGGTTGAGAACAGGGTCTAAAACCAAATGAAGTCTTGATACCAACCTGAACAATCAATACCTACAGGACCAACACAGAGCCAATGTAGTAGCACCAAATGTGAGGACGGAAATCAGACATCAGGACTAAAACTTCTTCCCACACTCTATCTAGAGGCAGATGTTCCTTTAGATGATCATTAGGGATGCTCCAATCAATCCGATGCAATCTGAGCGAATGGGCTGCTGTTCAGTACAAATGACTTTATTGGTGGTTTTTATGTTTATTGATTAGAAAAGATGACTGTAACTTGGACAATTTAAACAAACCTTAAAACAGTGCTTTTAGTGCCCATGTACGACTGCACTTGCATGAAATACTTCACGGCCTAGCCATTTGAAGTCCAATCCTGGTTGGTTTTGCAGTAGAGCATCAGCTGAACAGGAGGTACCTTACTGCTTGGGCATCTGGGAATTTGTTTTGGAGCCATTTGCTCAAATGACTAAATTTCTAATTAAACCTATGCTCTAAAAAGACAATCTTGGAGCATCCCCAATATTTGTTTGCTTCAGTAAATTCAAGACGGAATCATCTTGAACCAGCTGTAATACTAATGTGATCCTAAGAACTGTAAGTTCAGTTTGCAAGAATTGAAGCGCTTAAATGACTTTGAGCAGTAATGAGTAGCACGATTAATAGTCTGTGGACAGAGTAATAGTTACAGAGCCTCATCCTTTCAGAAAACAAAGACACGGATGCTGAACTCATGACTCTCGAGAGCGACCGTGGTCACGAAACCTGCTGGAAGCCATTTGGTCAGCGACCGCGGTGCTGATTTAAGAACATGCTCAAATTAATTTCTGGCACATTGGTAAAACAGAGTATCTCAACATCTTCTAGCAGGTGATCCCAAAATACTCATGAGAGCAAAGGGTGAGCTCCAAATGGACCAGACATGGACCAGACAGTCCTTACCATACTTTTACTAAAAATATATCAAGCAAACATCACTTTAGCCATCTTAAATATCTAAGCAAACCCATGTTGGGTCCTGACGTCTAGGTTGAGAAACTGTGAGGTAAAATCTCACAAACGGCAGCTGAATAAAAGGACCGTGTCTTTCTACAGAAACAACAGGATTTCTTGGATGGACTGAGTTTGCCCAGATATACCTTTAAGGCAACCAATATTCAGTCAACTGTCCTTAATAAAGTGCACACCCCACCCACCTGGCATCCCAGGCACATCAAAACCCAGCGCTGTGGAGGTGTCCATTTCTGCTTTAGTTTGTGTGCGGGCGTTAGCCTTTGTAGGCATTTAGATCCAGCTGAAGGAATGCTTATACTGTGTGTAGCTTGTTTGTTGTTTAGCTTAATGTGCGATATAAGTCAGAGTATAACAACCGTAAGTTTTCTGTAACTGTGGGAGCTAAATGAAGAGAATCCTTCTGTGCAAAGCTAACAGACAGACCGAGAGACTGACAGAAAAGTAAGAGTAGTACTTGTTCACAGTAGGTTTGTACTGTATGTGTGTTTCAACAGTAGATGATTGACAGAATTGCAGAAGATTGTGAATACTCCAAGTTTCTCCTCTCCATTGTCACATTCAAACAACAGGCTGTCACTTGTCTCTGTGTGCTGCTTTGTCCCCAGACCAGCTAAAACCAGCCCACATTTGGTGAAGGCCAGCAGAGAGACCGATCCAGCTTGGTCCAAACATGGGCCGAGGCTGCTAAAAGGATTCTAACAGTTTGGAGGGCTCATACGTTCTTTGGTAGGAGTTTCCAAGGCCAGAATTTGTTCCAATTAGACGACTCTCACTGCTCAAACTTCTCCAAACCGACCAATTGCCTGTTTTACTGACTCAGTATAAACTGGTCCAAACCAGTTCAAAGTGGTCCACGCCAACTCAGACTCACTGGTCCAAATTGGCCTTGTCTCGTCCAAACTGATTCTGAATGTGATCCAGTCCGGTCAGTTCTTGTCAGTGTCAGGGGGATTTGTGAAGACCAGGGTTATATTTCACTGTGTGAGGATATAAAGTCATTGACTACTTTTCAAACAACCTGTGTCAAACAATTAACATCCGACGGTACCTCTGCTGTGTTTTTCAGATCAGTGAGTTTTAACCTGCTGGTCGGGACCTCAGCCTGAAAATGACTGAGTTTCCCTCAACGGTCCAAATTCAGCTTCTGCGTCTACTGAACCTGACGAGAAGCCACCTCTTGACAGAAATGCTGCAAATTCACAGAATAAGAATTTTACATTGATAAATCAGTACAGATCTAATTTAGCTAAATTCAAAGATATCATCATCATCATCTTCATGGGTCCCCGCAGGCAAGAAGACGGTCAGTCTGATAGTCTGAGTTCTACCAAAGAAAGCCTGTAAACTTCGCAAGGACACAGAGAGAAGAGTCAACTCTGCAGAACAGCTTCACAAAACTAAAGACTGA
>NC_092076.1:97500-187500 GCF_039877785.1 Chaetodon trifascialis | reverse complement strand
ACTTTCACTCGTTTCACACTTTATTTTGTTATAGATTTGAACTCTGTGTGGGATTCCAATTATTTCTGTGGCATTAATTATACAAACAATCTGTAATGACGCAGCAAATGCACACATCCTGTTTTGACAGGAGTCCACCCATGACACCTTCAATTGGACATGTGCCATCAAACTGTGGGGAGGCATAGACCCTTCTGGACTACAAAACCTAAAGCTTTGAATGTTCCCACAACAGCTGGCTTCATCGTCGTGATGGAAGATTCCATCTTGACTGGTTACACACTCAAGGAGGTGACCAAGAAGACCTAATGCAATAAACCCTAAACCAAGATGGACAAACCCAAGACCATATATCCTAACACGACCTAACCAAAGACAACATAACCCAAGAAGATCTAACCCAGGAAGTCTTAACCCAAGAGAAACCTTGACCCAAGGTGACCAAACCCAGCAAGACCTCACCCGAGAAGTCTTAAGTCAGGAAGACCTAAAAAAAGAAGACCTAATGCAAGAAGACCCAACCCAAGAAGACCTAAACCAAGAACATGTAAGCCAAGAAGATTTGCCATGATTTAAGACGACCGAAAAAGACAACAGACCCAGGCACACAAGCTGTAAGGGCGGCCAAAGGTGCTTCGAAAAGGGTTGAATACAAAATGAAGAAGCTCTCACTTTGGGTCAGTGTGTAGAATTGGTTTGGTTAGGGAGAACCTCTTCCACACTAAAGCATGAAACGTGGGGGGTCTGAATACTCGCTGAGGTCAATTTACTTCAGGTTTAATCAGGAAACATTTGAGGAGTCAAAGTCACGTAAATGAGTAGAAATAAAACAATAGACAATTTAACTGATGATAAAAAAGCACAACACACACATACTGAAACTGCACACTTGTTTTGATTGTGTCCTTTTTCATTTTAAGCTGAAGTGTTGCAAATAGATTTTACATTTGTTTGCATCAACATTTAAAAAGAATAATCAACTGCATGACTCTTCCTCACCTTCTTCATCATCTTGTTCTGCTTGTGGAAGAACTCCACCTTGATGTCTCCACAGACAGGGAGTGGCTGTGGGAACTCAAACAGCATCAGCTTGTCTTCCCGTCGGGTGTGGGTGGGGTTAGACGTGTGGATCTTTACCTTCAGCTGATAAACCACAAACTGCGGATCTGCACCACGAACAACACACCAGTATTTCATTCACACCACACTAACGTCATTAATCACAGCTGATCACAGAGTCTGTCTCAAACCTTCCGGACAGACGGACTTACTGCAGGTTCCTCCAGTGAACATGGGGATGGTTTCAAACAGCATCTTGTGGAAGAGCAGAGCGACAGGTTTGTACAGCAGCTGGTTCCTCAGCAGGAAGCTGTAGTAGATGACGTAACGCCGCTGACTGGGGATGGTCACACCCTGAACACACCACCGAAATCAAAAAATCATCCCCGTGCTCAGAAGCATTTTCAGCCAGCTTTAAGCATCCTTCTACCTGCCTTTTATTTGATGCATTTTTCTTATGGAGCTCTGCATCTACAGTATTACTGGGTCAGAAAACCATCAGAAATGTCAGCTTATCTTGGAAAAGCTCATGTCTTGACCCCACCCATTGTTACACATTCATTCAGGTGACCTGTGCATGATGGACTCTGAAGCTCTGTTTTGTTATCAGCTGCTGTTGCCTTTGGGTTTGTTTCTGGTTTGATTAATGCGCCTCACAAACACGACAGCTACACCACAGATTTATTTCAAATGAATGAATGTTTGTTAAAACCTCATAACAGAGTGGTGAAATGTGGTCAGGTTACAGGTGTTTAACCAAAAGCTTACCCAACAATCAGGGAACAAAGCAGTCACTTTCAATGGCCAGCCTTTGGTTTATACAGGACAAACATGTCATAAATGGTAAAAAAGTAAATATGTGAACTAGTGCATGAAAAGAGGATTAGTGTTAACTTTATCGAGGCGGCTAATCGTTAACAGCGGTAGTGTTACCTTCTTGTCCCGAGTGCGGACCTCTCCATAGAAGTCCAGAGCCTCCTGAGCCTCCTGGAACTTGCCTCGGTGCAGCAGGTAGGCGCAGATCATGACGCCGGTGCGGCCTTTTCCTGCCTTGCAGTGGATGGCGGCGACATGCTGTTCGTCTTCGCTGAGCCAGTGATCCAAGTCCTCACAGAATGGCTTTATCAGCTCCAGCTGGGGGGGGTTGTGGTCCTCAAAGGGATACTGAGCAACTGAGACACAAACACAGCTGTGAGACACAACAGAAACAGGCCTGGAAGCCTGACTGCATTTCTTTGGCCTTAACTAAAAACGGAATCTATCTTTCCATCTCATGAACGAATCTCACCTCGACAGTTGAACTTTGCCGTGTCGTAATGTCGCTCTGCACATCTGTGGACAGACAGGCAGATGTTACAAAAGTCCTCGTGGCTGACTGCTGATGAGCCTTAAACAGCTCGGCAGGACAGCTGAACAGTCAACAAGCTGCTCAGCAGTGTTAGCACCAGGTGCTAACAGCGAACATAATGATCAAACTGTAATCAGGCTACGGTCACACAGGCCGGACCCCGCTGGGAGGAACCACACCTGCTGACAAGAAACGTCATCGGAAACTTCATGATATGGAACAAACGAGGGCTTTAAAAAGTACTTACAGATTGTAGATCTTATAGTGATTCTTGTGCTTTGAGTCTAAAAACCTGAGAGAGACAGACGGGTTCAGTTCGCAGCTTTGACGGTACACTTCTGGTCAGTTACAAATCAGTTTTCAGATGATGGAGTTCCTTTGAATGCAGCATCTCAGCGGCTCTCCAGAGCGACGCAACAAATACAACAAGTTTCATCCAAAGAACACACGACTGCATGTTTGCGTGAATATGACTCATTGATGGAAATAAACAGCACTGATTCTCCAGTCGGTGCCATCAAACCACCACAGAAGAGGAGAAACACCGAGATGACGTCATTCAAAGAGCTGCAGTCAAAGGTCAAACAATGATGGAAACGTTTGTGTTTGCCTTGATGTGAGCAAGGTCACAGATTTTACTCAGACTGTCTTTGATTTCTGACGTTTCCACTGAAGTTTGTTCATGTACAAACTGAAAATGAGGACAAAAACAAGGCAGACAAGAGTGGAAATGTAAAGATTAGACTGCTGCGAGTTTTGGAAAATGATGATAGGAAGTGTTGAGGATCTCCAACATGAAAAGACACAAACAGCAACGGCTTCTTACCGAACGACATCGTCGATGTTGTTCCTGTAGACTCCTTCCAGACGCTCGGCGGGGAACCCCATCGCTATGATGTTTGGATAAATATCTGATCATATGTTAAGGATCAATAAGCACTCGTCCATCACACGCGTCACCTCAAATCAACTCTTCTGTCTGTTGGATTTCCTGAGAAACGACAGAAGCCAAAATAAGAAACCTTTTCGTTTGTCCAGCGGTGACCTCTGGTGGTCATGTGACTGCTGTCACCGTCACAAAGAGCTGATGCTGACTGAGAACCTCAACCTGACATGAAAAATACGAGACCGGACGAAAGACGTTTCACAGCAGCGACAAACTGCACATTCGTAGGACTTTTCTGATTTCCTACTTTACCCACAATGCCCCGCAGCAAGACCCAGACAAGTTAGTGGGAGGCTTCTTTCATCTTTGGGGTTTTATTTGCAGATTTAGGCTACATATCTGCAAGGACCAGGCTGTCCATCAGGACCTGTGTACGTCACCACCTCGGAGAACGCTCCTTCAGACGGACGGATTCAGAAAGGAGCTTTTCAAAACTCAGCTGAGCTGCTTCTGCTGCTCGTCTGATCCTTCAAATCCACAATGTCTAAAAAAGAACTGGACCTTCTTTACGGTTTGAACCAGAGTGTGTTTCAAACACGCACACGCATTTCCTATTTTCAGCCTGATGTCGAGGACACGTCCCAATACACGAAGAACTGACATCAGCACAAAGACAGTCATCATCATGGATGGGTCCTCCTCCTGCACGCCGCAGAGAGGCTCCGCCCCTCACCTCAACCCAACAGAGTACTTCCAGAATGAGACAACACCTGGACCTGACTCTTTGGACAGAGCTGGACCTGAACCTGTGGACAGAGCTGGACCTGGCTCTGTGGACAGAGCTGGACCTGAACCTGTGGACAGAGCTGGACCTGAGCCTGTGGACAGAGCTGGACCTGAGCCTGTGGACAGAGCTGGACCTGAACCTGTGGACAGAGCTGGACCTGAGCCTGTGGACAGAGCTGGACCTGAACCTGTGGACAGAGCTGGACCTGACTCTGTGGACAGAGCTGGACCTGAACCTGTGGACAGAGCTGGACCTGAGCCTGTGGACAGAGCTGGACCTGGCTCTGTGGACAGAGCTGGACCTGAGCCTGTGGACAGAGCTGGACCTGGCTCTGTGGACAGAGCTGGACCTGAGCCTGTGGACAGAGCTGGACCTGAACCTGTGGACAGAGCTGGACCTGGCTCTGTGGACAGAGCTGGACCTGAGCCTGTGGACAGAGCTGGACCTGAGCCTGTGGACAGAGCTGGACCTGACTCTGTGGACAGAGCTGGACCTGAGCCTGTGGACAGAGCTGGACCTGAGCCTGTGGACAGAGCTGGACCTGAACCTGTGGACAGAGCTGGACCTGACTCTGTGGACAGAGCTGGACCTGAGCCTGTGGACAGAGCTGGACCTGAGCCTGTGGACAGAGCTGGACCTGGCTCTGTGGACAGAGCTGGACCTGAGCCTGTGGACAGAGCTGGACCTGGCTCTGTGGACAGAGCTGGACCTGGCTCTGTGGACAGAGCTGGACCTGAGCCTGTGGACAGAGCTGGACCAGAGCCTGTGGACAGAGCTGGACCTGGCTCTGTGGACAGAGCTGGACCTGGCTCTGTGGACAGAGCTGGACCTGAGCCTGTGGACAGAGCTGGACCAGAGCCTGTGGACAGAGCTGGACCTGGCTCTGTGGACAGAGCTGGACCTGGCTCTGGACTCTTTGTGTTTCCGGATCGTCTTCACGCTCTGACGGACGCTCCGCTCTCGTTCAGGCGACTTGTTCGCGATGTTTGACTGGAAGCGGACGTAGATCTTCATCACTGACTGCACAGACAGGAAGTCTTCAGCCAACTGGCCTTGAATCTGACAGTTTGCTGAAGTGAGGTGTGACTGCTGATTGGTCGGCGAGCTGCCTCTCTGAGGCCACAGTGAACATGAGTGTGTGCGTGAGTGACACACACAGCAGCATGGCCTTTTCTGTTCTTTCTGCTTGTGATTGTAGGAAAACCTTGATTTCCCAAACGGCGTCACATTTGGTTGACTCAGTTTTTTCTGTCTTCAGCATTGCAGAAACAACCTCGTAGGAGCTCCATGTGGCGTTTTTTTAATATCAATTCATCATCCTTTAAAGTCATTTTCAAACATATGACAACACGCATACAGGAAGCTGGTTAGCTTAGCATAACGACCGGGAACAGGGGACACGACTCAACTGGCTCTGTCCACAGGTAAAGCTACCTGATGAACATCAGCTCTTCTTTGTGGCTCAGCCTGCAGTTCTACATCAATCTGGTAACCATGGCAACAGCAGCGATGCTGCACACTGGTAGCAGGAGTTAAAGCGACACAGAGCAGGCCTGGACACTGTGTCTCTACAGCGACACCTGCTGGCCGCCGTGCGTCCTGCCCTCCGGCCACAGGGGGCAGTAGTGAGCTCAGTGCAGCCTGTGCAGGTTCTCAGCTGTAACAGAAAACTCTGATGAAGATGAACCACCTGGTTGGTTAAATGCTCGATGGCTTGCTTCCAGAAACTTCTCTGATTCAAAACGAAACCTTCATTTTTTTTTTTTTTACCAGATTTTAAGTTTGACTTCAAGAGCAGAAGAAAACTGGATATTTATTCTGTTATATTCAAATACGTGAAAAACCAGCACCGTTCACCTCTTTCTCTCTCTCTACCTGTCTGTCTCTCAGAGAAGCTGATGTCCAGGTGGATCATTCAGGTGACTTTTTTTTGACGGTCCATGGAGCTCCATCGTGACTTTCAGCTCATCGTTTATCAGTCGGACACACACTTCACTGTTCCTGTTCGCTCCCATGGCGTTGTTTTCAGAATAAAAGCTGTAAAAATCCTCAGTTCACTTCCTGCTG
Organism: Chaetodon trifascialis; assembly: GCF_039877785.1. NCBI lineage: Eukaryota > Metazoa > Chordata > Actinopteri > Chaetodontiformes > Chaetodontidae > Chaetodon > Chaetodon trifascialis. The sequence continues at coordinate 181,353 of NC_092076.1, read as the reverse complement.
AGCAGCCAACAGACTCAGATGAGTTGGTGAACACAGAGGAACATTTAGCAGCTAAAGATGTTTCCCTCAGGAGCTGGAGGACACCAAAAACAGAGCTAAAAGAGAGAAGACTGGATGGACCATCAGGTGACTCAAAGTCCAACAGATCACCTTCAAAGGGTTATTTCTGCTAAAAACGCAGGTCTATGAGCAGCTTTAATCTGGCTGTGCAGGACGACTGTGGACAATTTTAAACGTCCTGTTTTATCTGTTGCTCAAACGTATTCAGTTTCACATCATGTCAAAATAAAAGAACCAAATTAGAGAAGCTGGAAGCAGCAAATATTTGGCGTTTTGCTTAAAAAATGACTACAATGATTCAGTTCTTAGAATAACTGCAGATCAATCAACTAATCGATTTATCAAGAATCAATTGTGTCATCCAGTGTCATGTGAAATAAAAACCTGTTGATATTTTAAAAATTCAGATATTTCACAGCGTTCCAGCAATTTTTTTTTTTTCCAGAATCCACAAAACCTGGACAGCAGAAAGACAAACATTGGGACATGAGCCAGCAGAGACAGAGGGGACATCTCCTCTGTCCTCCATCTTTGTTTGGATTAAACTCACAGACAAAACTTCAGAGATGCTTTAAAATGCTTTCATGTTGCAGCAGACGGGACGTTTTTCATCCACATGTTGGCGGGCTGTTCAGGGATGTTACCTGTCCGAGTCCTCTTCATGTGATGATGCTTCAAACTGAAGCTTCTGCACACAATCAATCATCTGACAGAAGAAGAAGAAGAACCAGAGAACTTCCAAGAGGGCCAAACTGCTCATCACTTCCCAAATATTACAAATGTCAGGACGTCTCCAGGTGGACTTTTCTCAGGTGTGTCTGTCCGGACTGCTGCTGATGCAACGCCGCTGACACCACTGTTAGCTTAGCCTGTTAGCAACCGTTAGCGTCAAGATTACTCAGAAAAACCCCTGAAACAGGCTCAAACCATGTAAAGCTTTACTGTGTATTCTGGTGAGAAATGATCCAAACAGATTTACAGATCAGGTGCATCATTGGAGACAAACGCCTGCTAACGCCAGCCAGACCGATGGAGTCAGTCTCCTGGAGGCAGTGAACGTCGCTCCGGACTCCGTTTAAAAAACTTCCAATTTAAGGCAAACCTGCAAAAACGTGAACGGGAATGCCCATAAATCTGTGACCAATTTATGGCCAGAAGCGAGTGAAATTTAGAGAAAAGGGGCACTTTAAGACGCGACCATTAACGTCCGTGTCTTTGATTCAGTGTCAATCCGTGAGCACTTACCGAAGTTCCCTTTTTCTGCCGTTGCTTTGGTTGTTAAACGATTACACGCACCCCGATACGAAGAGTGGCTTTAACCCCCCCCCCCCCCTTAACGAGGGCAGCAGTATCATTAAATTACAGCATTTTTGAATGCAGTTCTGCACAGCGTGCGAGAGCGAACAAGCTAATGTTAGCGGACCACGATAACCAAAGCCCGTTAAATGACACTTAATTGACGCTATAAGGATACAGGTCAGGTCCAGGTCGAAGCCGTCCTCCTGGTATCTCCTTTTATTTCTGCTGACGATTTCCTTGATTAAGGCAGCCATTATCGATATCTCCGCGGAGGTCCGTCAAATGATGAGAAACTACCGAGGACCCTGTATTCCTCCGTGTCCGCTCCGGAGCCTCCGCTCCCTGGCTGCCGGGGAGAGAAGCTAACTGGGACAGCTAGCCCGGAGCTAGCTAGCCGCCAGACCCCGATTTCCAGAAGATCGTTGTTTAAATTGTTTATCGCAGATGAATCCTTCCTGGTGGGTAAAATGTACAATAGCTTCTGATGGATAAAACTATGCCGTTAACCGTGGTCCTCGGGTGCCACCCTGCGAGCTACGCTGTGGCCAGTGGCTAGCCGGCCTTTTAGTTGACAAGCAGCCCAGCCGTCGGTACTGTTTTCTGGGTCAGAACAAGGGGGCGTCGGGGCCTCCTCCCTGCTCTCGCTGCGGGCCCGGGTTTCCAGGTCCCCCGCCCGAAGACAAAACCATCCGCGGCTTTATCTTCGGTTAAGCTCCAGCCGTCCAGGGGTCGGATGGTTCCAGTTGGACTATTCCCGGCCTCGGAGTGCCGCAGAGACGCCGTGACTGGAGGCAGATCGGCGGAGAGAAAATCTCTCCGAGGCGCCTTTGAGCGGAGGAAACGAGACGCGAGTCCGCCGATACACAGAGTCAAGTTAGAGACAGAGCGCGGGGCACATCCGGTCAACGCCTTCAAAATAGTTCTTTCCCATACTGCGATAAAATGAGCTAGTGTGCAATAAGGACTGGTCAATAGACTAGATGGCGGATGTACAGGCAGCAAGTATAACCTGCTGGGCATTACTGCCTGACCTCCTGTGACCAGGGGTCAGCTGCAGGGACACCAGCCAGGATTCGGCGCCCTTCAACGGTCCGCTTCTGTAGTCCTGGAGCGTCTCCTGGCGGCGGAGTCTGGCTTCGGTTTTCTTTCCCGAACGTTTGTCCTCCCTCCCCAGCCAAAACTTGAAGCTGCCCTTGACTTCTCGGCCTCCTTCTTCAGCTCTCCTCATGTCCCTCTTGCGTCCTCCTGCCGGCTCCACGGAGCCTCCTTCGCCAGGTGCACCGCCTCCCTGCTCCTGCAGCCGCATCTGAAGTCTCCTATCAGAGACAAGAAAAGAGTCAAATAAGAACGAGAAAATCAAAGAATTTCGAGATAGAAATTGATCAACACACGCGCTGAAAGAATGAACTGATCTACGTCTTTGGATTATGATTTCAGATGATAAAAAATAAATACAATAAACTAAGATTTGAGCTATCATCTCCAATGAATCAGAATCAGAAGGTGTTTGTGTTGTTTATTTGTCCCAAAAACACTGAAGAAGAAGAAGAAGAAGAAGAAGAAAATCAATAATTTTTATTGTGATTCAAATATTCCCTCCAGTTTGCTTGAGACCACAGATAAAACAGCATTGTGATGGTGTCCTCACTGTAAGACATTCATCTCCAACCAGTTGGATGGATGCAAAATTAATAAGTAAACAAATGAATCATAGCACATGGTAGATGTTGAAAGCACTGTCCACATTATTCTTAGACATAAGATATGTAAAATATAGATTTGAACTCTTAAACAACAACTTTTAAGATGACTAAACCTCAGCAGGTTTTTATTACTGTGGAGGAAGCTATGAAAATTTGTGAATTTAATGATAGGGAAAATAGACGTGAACCGATAACTTCACACACAAAAAGATTTTTTTTAAATCCATCCATCCATCCATTATCTATACCGCCTATCAATTTCGGGGTTGCGGGGGGCTGGAGCCTATCCCAGCTACAATGGGCGAGAGGCGGGGTACACCCTGAACCGGTCGCCAGCCGATTGCAGGGCCACATGTAAGGACAATCAAACATTCACACTCACACTCACACCTATGGACAATTTAGGGTCATCAATCAACCTAATGAGCATGTTTTTGGTCTGTGGGAGGAAGCCGGAGAGAAGCCACGCATGCACGGGAAGAACATGCAAGCTTCACACAGAAAGGCCCCGCCTGACCCGGGGATCGAACCGGCAACCTTCTTGCTGTGAGGCACGCGCACACGCCCTTTTTTAAAATCTGGTCTTATTAATTTACATCAGAGCGACTAAAATATGAACTTTTATTTTGTTAAAACAACATTTCCTGGTTTTGCGTCACTCCGTTTGACTTGACATGCTCCTTCAACTGGACTTTCTGCGCAAACGCATCCTGTCAGCACACGGTTGCCAGGTTCTCATAGCTTTATCCCCCATTCAAAACCTCCTTCACAAAACTCGTGAATTAATATCAGTGGGAGTAAACCACAATCTGGCAACCAGCAGAGTCCCCTTAACATTACATAATCAGGCAAGATACAAGACATGATACAAGACATGTATCTCAATAATTTAATTCTAACATTGCCAGCATACGTCAATCTACATACAAACATTTAAAAAAAAAAATTCTTGTTACTCATTGGTTATATCAAACAGGGGGCTGCACTGACACAATTTCCTTGATTTATTGATTTACTGATTTGTGCTTTCTGTGGGATGTTTTTGTGTAGAAGACATGTTCCCGGTTAATGTTAACGTCAATAAGTCGTTTGTCCAAATATATACATATATATTGATCAACAGGAAGTGTAGTGGGCAGATTTCAGGATAACACAAAGACCCTCATTAGTCCGTTTTTCATGAAACCATTTTTTGTAATTAGTCATTAGTAACGTTCTGGTCTACGCTCCAGCACTTTAGGTGGCTGTAGTGAGTCTTACGTTGGCTGCAATTAAATGAAACGCAGAAGAAGACAGCCCAACGTCTCCGGTACCACAGAAGAACAAACCGAGGAAGTGCTCCTGCCCGACGTGACTACCGCAGGTAAGAGCCGGTCACGTTTGCCGGATTAATGGAGACTTTCTGTTGTTTTCCTGTCACTGTTTAAGGGAGCTGTCGGTGCTTCACTGTGTTTCCGATGGTGACATCCGTCAGTTTATCCGGCGAGGAGCCGCTCTTTCAAGGTAGAGCCGGAGAGCGGAGAAGGTCAAGCTAATGCTAACGTTAGCAGCTAGTCCTTTCGGTATTGTGACGCGACACCAGAGGGTCCCAGACGGTGGTTCGAGGACCAGAGGTCCAGCGGGGGGTCCCGCAGTCTCCACTTAAAACTGGCTGCGGGAAGAAAAGAGTTTCACGTTTCTGCGGCAGACTCGGTGTGTGTCGTAATGTCACTAAATGGAACATCAGCCAGACTCCATTCCAAACTACAGCAATTCAACATTTCTTCACTTCGTGTCAAAAAGACGAAGCAGTCAGAGAAGGTCTGAAACCATTCACCACGAGTCTCGTTTCAATCCGGCTCCTATTCAAAATGAGTCATTTGTATCACTGGCAGTCCAAGACCTGAACATAACCACGGTCCTTACTCCAACCTGTCGTTAGTCTGAATCAACACGGAGATCTGCGCTGGAGACCGCTGTTCAGCGTGGACCTGCGTGTGACATCAGTCAGTGACCAGACTCGGTTTAAAAAAACTGACACTTTAGCTGTGCTTCTTATGAAAACTGGAAGAGCTTTTGTGGAGATCTTAAATGTCTGACTAGGAACTGCGTGCCAGTCCTCCAAAACACCAGCAGCACTTCTTACAAGGAAGGTGTGAACATCTGTAGTTCTCATTCGTCTACGTGTCTCCACTAAAAGGGAAACTGAAACATAAAATCAAAGTCTGAGACTGTCTGAGCTGTAGGACTAAACATTTTATTGAACTGATTATTCCTTCAGTACATCATTATTTCATATGATTAAAATCTCTTTGCATTTAATGTTCTCTCTGTTTGGTGTCCCAGACGTCTGATTTGGAGTCTGCTCAGTGTGACGGAGGGACTCCTCTTTAAGGTGTGGTTGTTGTTGACCCGCAGCCCGTCTGAACCTGCGTCATCTCTGACCCTGACGATGGTGTTGAGGGAGGTTCCAGCTGAAAACATCGCCCGTCCTCTGGGCAGAAACGAGGTCATTGGCCTTCTCTTCCGTCTCACCATATTCGGAGCTGTCACCTACTTCACCATCAAGTGGATGGTGGACGCCATCGACCCCACGAGGAAGCAGAAGGTGGAGGCTCAGAAACAGGTGCGACAGACAGTATTTGCATGTTGTTTCGAGTTTGTCAGCTTCCTTTTCTTTATCGTCAGTTCTTGAAACCCAGAAGCTCAGTTGTTGTGTATTTTCAACTTTCCATTTTTCTGAGCTCCTCTGCTGATGAGGATCATCTGACATGATAGAAAGCTCCAGAACAAACACTCAATGGACCTCGAAGTGAAGTAGTTCTGTCAGCGTCTAACTTTGACTTTCTTTCTTCCAGGCAGAGAAGCTGATGCGTCAGATCGGGGTTAAAAACGTGAAGCTGTCTGAATATGAAATGAGTATCGCAGCTCACCTGGTCGACCCGCTGAGCATGCAGGTAGTTCTTTAAAGCTTCATCTTTAAACAAATTAAACGTGCTTCACGGAGCATAAAAGAAGACGAGAATCTGGCAGGACAGGATGGGGGAGCGACGGTCTCAGCGGGCCAATGAACCGGCAGCATGGTTAAACCGACAAACCAGCACACAGATGAGTTACCAACGTAAAGGGTCAGGGTTGGGGTAACCCACCACGTTCTGAACACACACGTTCCAAACACCGACAGGAGACTGTAAAGTTGGTGCAGCAGGGCATGATGGGAAATGTCCAGAGAGCAGCGCACTGTGCTCTGCCTCGGCGAAACACGAAGCCTGTCTGCACTGACAAACATTTAGCTTTGAGCCTCTGAAACCGTCACTTTAGGAAGTTCTGCTAGCTCGTGATGCAACAGTCACTTCCTGTTTACACAGCTGATGCTGTTGATTGGACAGGGCTACAGATGTTTCCTAGCAACAGATTTACGGATCACTGAAGTCTTGACCAGCCGAGACGTTTCTGCAGTTTTGATGGTGAAACTGATGAATCGCTCGTTAGAAACCGGTGAATTACTGAGAACTGAGGAAGAGCTTTGCGTCGATGATGATCCTGATGTTTGGCCCAATGTCAATAACACACCTGTGTTTGCAGATCACCTGGAGGGACATTGCAGGTCTGGACGAGGTGATCACAGAGTTAAAGGAGACGGTCATCTTACCTGTTCAGAAGAGACACCTGTTCCAGGGATCCAGACTGCTGCAGCCTCCTAAAGGTCACAGACGTTCACCTGTTTCCTCTGATAACATTCATGAATTATCTCTGAACCATTTAGTGAGTTTACAGCTGCTAAAACATGAAAGTCCATCTTAGAGTTTGATTTGTCCGCTCTGGGCTCCTGTTGAACCATGGCGGTGCAGCATGGTGGACCCTGAGGAAGAGGAGCTGCTCCCTGTGTGGATCTATTATTTTTGTAAAGAGAGACGTGATGAGAACATGAAGTCAGACAAAGACACGATTATATGACAGAGGAGAGGGAGAAAGAGAGTGAAGGAAGGAGAGAAGGATTCAAACGGGTGGAGAGATGATGAAGAGAGGGAATGAAGGAAGGAAGGAAAGAGAGAAGAAAGGCAGAGACTGAAGAAGGAAGGGAGGGAGGAAGGAAGGAAGGAAGGAAGGAAGGAAGGAAGGAAGGAAGGAAGGAAGGAAAGAAAACAAAGCAGTGACTGAGGAAGGAAGGAAAGAAGGGAAAAAGGCAGAGACCGAAAGAAGGAGGGAAGGAGGGAGGGCACACACCACATGGTCTGCAGTACTGCACACTGACCTTACTTCCTGGTGTCGTCATGGTAACAGGTGTGCTGCTGTACGGGCCTCCAGGCTGCGGTAAAACACTTATCGCCAAGGCAACAGCCAAGGAGGCGGGGTTTCGTTTCATCAACCTACAGCCGAGCACGCTGACGGACAAATGGTACGGAGAGTCCCAGAAACTGGCTGCTGCTGTGTTCTCATTGGCTGTTAAACTGCAGCCATCAATCATCTTCGTCGATGAGATAGGTAGTATTTACACACACACACACACACACACACACACACACACACACACACAGAGGCAGCTGACCTGCCAATCAGAGCGGGGCTGACAGCACCGTCCAATCCTGTGGCCTGAATGTTAGTGGTGGGCGGGACTAAACTCTGGACTGTGTGTTAAAAACAAAATGGGACTTTTTAAGACATCCACTTTGACTTTTTGACCGAACGATTATTGGGAAGGGAATCGATGGGTTAATCAGTGAAACGAGCGCCAGGCGCAGACCTGATTCAACGAGAGCTGAGCACTGAGACAACGACCAAAAGAAAAACTGTCCAGAAATCAGTGAACATGAAGAAACTGATGATTTTCAGACTGTTTGGGATACAGATCAAACTGAACCCCTGAAAAAACCACTGGTAGAGAGCCAGGCTAGCTGTTTTAGGTCGTTAAGCTAAGTTAAGCTAAGCTAAGCTTAGCATCTGCTGGCCGTAGCTTCATGTTCAGTGTAATGATAATGAAATAAAGATGGACTCCATGTTGAAACAGACTCGTTCCTGAGGAGTCGATCCAGCTCAGACCACGAAGCCACAGCCATGATGAAGGCCCAGTTCATGAGTCTGTGGGACGGACTGGACACTGACCACCACTGCCAGGTACAGAGACACTCAGAGGCGCAGACGGTGTGTGAGTCATCGGTGTGTCTTTGTCTTCAGATTTGTGTATTTAGTCTGCGTGAAAGATTAATAATAAACTTTATTTCTAACACTTTTCAAAACAAAGTTTCAAACTGCTTCATAAAAACAGGAGGTCAGAATAGTTTATTGAACTGTCTGAATGAAAGACATGAAGGAGGAGCGCCGACAATGACGACGACGATGATGACGACGATGACGATGACGATGATGATGATGATGATGATGATGATGATGATGTAAAAACACAGCATCTTCCTGTCAGGTGATCATAATGGGAGCCACTAATCGTCCTCAAGACCTCGACTCTGCTATTCTGAGGAGGATGCCCACCAGGTTCCACATCAACCAGCCCGTACGTACACACACACACACACACACACACACACACACACACACACACACACACACACACACACACACACACACACACCTGTCCAGCTGTGTCATGTGTGTTCTCCATGTTCCTGCAGAGTCACCGGCAGAGAGAACAGATCCTCAAACTCATCCTGGAGAACGAGAGCGTGAGTTGACCGATGTCTCCTCTGTGATTGGTCGATCGGTCAGATTGATCTGTGTGTGCAGTCTGCTGCTCCGGCGCTTGTTGAATCTTCAGTTCATCAAAGAAACAATCAGCAGATTCTTCGAACTGATCACCTGTCCGTCTGTCTGCAGGTGGACCTGTCGGTTGACCTCGTCGACATCGCCAAGGAAACGGACGGTTTCTCAGGAAGTGACCTCAGAGAGATGTGTCGTGACGCCGCGCTGCTCTGTGTCCGAGACTTCGTCCACACTCAGAGCGACAGGTATCTGTTTGTCTGAACCCCTACGTTCCCATGATGCTTTGTGCCTCAGTATTGATGGAGAATGCAGCCACAAAAGGGGCGAACAGCCTTACTGTAATTCCATTTAGATGTGAAAATGTCTGTTTGTACCTCTGTTTTCTCTGCTCCTCTGGTGTCCGCCCTCTCTCTCTCTCTCCTCTCTTGATTGGCTGAAATGAGTTTGATGCTTGTTGGAGAACCGAGAAGGTTCTGATGAGTTTTATCTGGTGTGTGTCAGTGTGAAAGAAGTGTGTTTTATGATGTTAAATTCCTGTTTCTGTGAATGGAGTCTGGTGGCTTTGATGATGACAGTGATGTAACAGCTGATAAAGAGGAAGGATCTTTAATAAAAAGGTCCGTCTCTGTCGGTAAGGCTGACGCTTACTGTCACACACTCAGCGGTAAAAACAAACACTTTGATTGGACGAGCAGGGACGGGAGGCGGGATGTCACTGCAGATGGTTTGACAGCGCCCTCCATCAGTCCTGGAAACACTTCAGAAACTCAAACTGGAGATTTCCTACATGAACATAAAATAAAGTGTCATCAGCAAACAGTTGAAGTTATGAATCAACTTTCAATCAATTAACAAAGCTTCACTGTAAAATGTCAGAAAGTATAACTGTCTCTCTGTCTGTCTCTTTGTCTGTCTGTCTCTCTGTCTGTCTCTTTGTCTGTCCGTCTCTCTGTCTGTCTCTTTGTCTGTCTCTCTGTCTGTCCGTCTCTCTGTCTGTCTCTTTGTCTGTCCGTCTCTCTGTCTGTCTCTTTGTCTGTCCGTCTCTCTGTCTGTCTCTTTGTCTGTCTCTCTCTCTGTCTGTCTCTTTGTCTGTCCGTCTCTCTGTCTGTCTCTTTGTCTGTCTCTCTGTCTGTCCGTCTCTCTGTCTGTCTCTTTGTCTGTCCGTCCCTCTGTCTGTCTGTCTGTCTCTCTGTCTGTCTCTTTGTCTGTCTCTCTCTCTGTCTCTTTGTCTGTCCGTCTCTCTGTCTGTCTCTCTGTCTGTCCATCTCTCTGTCTGTCTCTTTGTCTGTCCGTCTCTCTGTCTGTCTCTTTGTCTGTCTCTCTGTCTGTCTCTTTGTCTGTCCGTCTCTCTGTCCGTCTCTCTGTCTGTCTCTTTGTCTGTCTCTCTGTCTGTCTCTTTGTCTGTCCATCTCTCTCTCTGTCTGTCTCTCTGTTTGTCTCTCTGTCTGTCTGTCTCTCTGTCTGTCTCTCTCTCTGTCTCTTTGTCTGTCCGTCTCTTTGTCTGTCTCTTTGTCTGTCTGTCTGTGTCTCTCTCTCAGTCCATCAGAGGACTTCATCCGTCCGATCCATCAGTCCGACCTTCAGAAGGCGATCAGTAAGATGAAGAAATCGAAATCAGCTGGTGGACACGGCGCCCTGCTGCACGCCGCTCTGGACTGAGCGTGCACACAGACACACACACGGCCACAGGCACACAGACACGCACACACACACACATAGACACACACGCACACACATACGCACACACGGATCACATGATGCGCTGAGGCCAGCCTGCAGTCGAGGGTTTGATGCAGACTCGTGTGTCCGTGATGTCTCTCCATGTTTAAATCTGTGCCACTGCTTCCTGTTTCAAACAGCTGATCACACCTCTGATGTCCGTCTGTGTCCTCGCCTGCGTCACGCAGAAGCGAATGCTGCGTCGAACAAACGGGTAGAAGTGAAAATGTGTAGTGAGGCGACAGAAGTCTTCATCACTCTTCTTCCTGTGCTTCGGTTTCACTGTAAATGAACTCACAGCGTCTTTTTTTCCCCCAACCTGCGACCTGAAACGACTCATCGGACAGATATCTGTTCATGTTTAAAGTCAAAGGGCGTCCTGAAGTCCACAGACTCTGTGGTCCGGCTGCACGCCGTCAGCTCTGCTGCTTTGGGAACTTTAAGCTCGATCAGATAGTAAAATGGTGCTTTTGTTGGGACTATTTTCAGCGGTGGATGAATCCACATCTGGTGCTGATTGAGTGTTTGTGGTAATGAAGGACCCTGAGGTTCAGAGGAAGATCTATCGGCCTGTGATCGACACGCAGACAAGAAACTGTCTGAAAAACACAGAACGGCGTCGTAGTCCAACCAAAGACACCGTTTTCATAATTTTAGTTGATGTTTGGAGGCCAGGAGACGTCAAACTGGCGCAGGAAACCAGTCTGGATCCACACAGGTTTGATTTGTGCTGGAGTCAGAAGTCACATGTTCATTGTGACCCCTTTCGGGGTTCCGGCCCTCAGCTTAGGAACCACAGCTCGAGTCTTCTGTTCTGGTTTTGGTTTGTCCTGGGTCTGCTGCGACTGTAGGAACAACTCTGATCTGGTAACTGATAATAACTAATGCTGTGATCAGATATTTAGATTTTGTCTTGTTTGACTTTTTTTTTTTAATGCATTTTGTTCGTTTGAGCTCGTTACCAAATGACAGATTTCATTCTGGGAATTTATTTTGAAATCGACAGGAAGTGATGGAGATAAAGCGGCAACTCTTGATTTTCTGGGTTTGTCTGTTTCCTTCTTGTCTTCTGACCTCCGAATGTCTTTCTATTGGCTGTTAAATAGAATTAGAATAGAGTCCAATGAAATTCATTGGACAAAAAGCATTTGAGCGCTGTCACCAAACATTAAGACTGGATTTTTGTGGGAAACGAGCGGAAACTTGACGTGAAGCGTCTTGTGTGGTTTTGCTAAAATAAAAATGTTTGAAGCAGAAAGGAAACTTCGACTGAAGCTCAACGCTCTTTTTTCAAGTGGTCTTTATTATTTTAGGGTTTTTATTCTGACTTTGCGTCTGAACTCTGGACTCAGCTCTGTTTTCTTTGACGGACACTAAAGATCATTTCTTCAGTCGGAAACTTTCACAGGAGACTTTCGAGAAACTGGAACCAGACTTTTTTTCTTTTTCAGAAATTTGCCAAATGATTTTTGATTTTTCAACTCTTCGATTATTCGACTCGTTGTTCCGTCTTTCTCTGTTTGGTTAAAGCAGGACAATGTTTGTTTTTATTGGCTGTTGAGTTATGATGTAATAACTGCTGGATGATGTAATAAATTTGTCCAGGGGGACGTGTCTGTCTTAATGTTTCTGAGACATTAAATATTCATTGCGTTTGAGCTGCGACAACAAAACGTCTTTAAACAAAGTTCAGCTTCATTTTGACAAAAAATTTTTAGATTACTAATTATCTCAAATCAAACATGTCTTCATGACGACGTATCTATTCACTTATGCAGTACACCACGCCAGTCCGTGATATACACTCATTATACCACAGCTAAGCGGCGTTCTTCGATAAACCCCTTAGCGTGGTATAATGAGTGTATATCATGGGAGTGGTGTATTGCTTTTATAAAACGGTTACCATTAATGGAAATATGAAGAGGACTATGCAGTAATTGTCATGTAGTTTTTAATTAAACAGAAATACATATTCTCTAATAAAATAGCCCCGCTGTGAAAAAAATAGTCCCACCTGTCCGTACGTTAGCTCTGCTTGTCGTCTATTCCTCGCCTTCACTGCTCAATCAACTCTGCCGTTGTTAACACTGAGGAGGTGAAAGTTAACCTTCAACATGTGAATTCAACTAATTTAGTCATTTGTTAATGTTCTCAAAACACCAAAGCAACTTTCTCTTACCTGCTGTAACAGTTTGTTGTCATGGATACATTGTTGTTTCTCTGACAATCAGCCCCGTAACGTAAACATGCGAGCGACATGAGAGTTTTTTTAATAGCGGCATCTGAATATCATGACTTTAAAAGCACCAAATTACTTGCCTTAACGAATTTCGTTAGTAAATAATGTGAAGAATTGTAAAATATCATTTCCGTGAGGCTGTTCAGTCAGACAGTGACAGATCAGCCTATAGTAGTCGCTGTCATTAAACGTGGGGGTGTCCGTGGCGCTCTGCTATTTGACTCCTAATTACTCATTGACGCACAGTGCAGGATTTTCTAATCTAATCTAGCTAATGATAATACGGCCCGTTGTCATGGGAACATTGTTGCTTCCCTGAAGCGGAGTGATATGCTGTGGTATACGTTCATTATATCACAGTTAACAGCCAATCAGATTGCCGGATTTCACCTTTCCGTTTTATAATTCTGTTCTATTCTTTCGTAACACAAAAACAATGACAGGAAACACTTTGTGCTCTTTTACGTTTATTAAAGCTTTTCAAAGAAAACTTTGGCTTCCATCGTTCTGCGCTAACAGGAAGTCAGCGAGCCGACGCCGACCTGAACACGGGCGACTCAGGAAGTGAAGAAAGTTGAACCACTGTTTTAAGCGTGAACCTGATGAACAGAAATCAACAACAGTACAAAAATAAAGACCACGAAGACCCCAAACAAAATCAGGTCTCTGCAGTCCAACCAGAGCCATTCTCTTCACAGGACTCTTATTGTGAAAGTCTGTTCTCCGCCAACGAGTTAACCTCTGGGGGCAACGACCGACGTGTCTCCGGCAGATATCTGGATGACGGATATCTTGGCCGAGACTTCGTCTTCTGTGCGTTGGTCACCTTTACAGCCAAATAACACGTCGGCTGATCTTTCAAAGGTGCACAGAAATGAAAAAAAAAAAAAAAAGACGTCTCCATGAGACAAGTCCATGGCCTCAGATTTCAATTTAGTTTAAATTTGCACTTCGCCTCTTCTTCACTGAACGTGAAGAAGCTCAGAATCTGATGAAGTCTGAGCTTTTTACTTCACTTCAATAGTCAGAGTTTGATTGACAGCAGCATCTGGTGGCCATTAGTGGAACTGCAGAGAGTCACTGAATCCCAAATCAACAAGAACTGAAAATGATCATAAAACAGAATAAATGAAGAAGATAAAGCAGCTTTAATCCTGAAGAGAATCGAGTCAGAATGAAGTAAAAACAGTCGTTTTCTTCACTGAGTCTGATTCACGGGAGATTAAAGGGTCAGTTCGCCAAAATCAAACCCAACAAGAAGAAAACAGGAGGTTTTTAAATATGAGCATAGTGAGAATCTTCCATCCTGCTGTGACGCGAAGTTTCTCCTGGTTTTCAAATAATAAAGCTTCTCAAGAAATGATGAAAAAAAACAATGTTTTTTTCAAACAATGTCCCAAAATGAAAAGGAACCCTGGTGCCGTTAAGACAGGAAGCGTGAAAACGCTTTCAAATAAAGACTTTGAATAAATCATGAAATGGTTCCATGAAGTCGTTTTATGTTCTTCAAACTGAACACGTGAAATCAAAACTCGTCCTCATCACACATTCAAACATTAAACTCATGAATGAAACAACTTTCTGAAGCTCTGATGTTTCACATCTCGCCACCCCTCATCGGACGTCTGCGATAAGCAGGCTCGTGGCGGCGATGAGTCGTCGAGCGCTGGACGGGAAGCCGAGACAACTCGCCGCCGGCCCGTCCTGAGGAAACCAAGTCTGGAGAGAGACGGTTTCTTCTCAGAGTTCGGTGTTTGGTCCGCGTCCTCCGGGTCTTCCCTCACACTCGCTGTGGAAGTCGCAGCCGTCCAGCAGGTGGCGGTACGTGGCCCGCACGTCCCGGTACAGCGGCGCATCCTCTGCCTCCAGTCCCGGGAATCGAACCGGAGACTCGTTGATGAGCAGCTGCAGCCGCGGGCCTCGCTGGCAGTCATACAGGACGAACAGCAGGTTGGCGGCGTACGGCACAATGAGACTGGTCCGGAAACTTCTACCTGTGGGGCAGGACGGACAGAGACATCATTAATGTTCAGTCTTTAAGTAACAGGAAGTGAACAGAGTCCAGATCACCGAGTCCCAGCTCCTGGCTAATTAAATCTGACCCCTGTAGACGTACAGGACCTGGTCTGAAGACAGAGACTAAAGCCTCCTCAGGAAGGCACCAGAGAGGCAAAGGAGAGGCAGGGACACTGCAGGAGGTGAATTCAAGTCCAAAAGGTCCTCCTCGTTATCTCTGACGAACCGGAAACGACTCGTCACACCTGAGAACCATCAAGTTTTGAAGTTTCCGTCAGGATCGCAGTGATTCGCTGAGTGATTTGATAGCAGGAATTACTAATAGCTAACTTTGAATGTAAACACAGACCGGTGAAAAAACAGGTGTGTAAATAAAATATCAGCAGCTACGACAGGTGAGGGTCTCGCTTCCTCGTGGGTTCATGAATTAATTTTTCTGTCATCAACAGCCTTCATGTCGCTGTTAGCATGTTAGCATGTGTCATGGCATTGGTCTCTGCATCAATGAATCAGTGCGTTTGTGTGAGCAGCCACGTTGCTGATTTGACGTCAGTCTCGTCTCTGATTGGACGTCAGGTGGAGGTGGGGCTTCGTACCGTGCTGTGTGTGGTAGTTGTTGGAAGTGGGTGGAGTCTCATCCTTGTAGAGCCCCAGCAGCGAGAGGAGGGGGAGGAGCGTCTCGGCATGACCCACCAGGATGGAGGCCGGCTCGGGGGACGCCTCCGTGGACCTGATGGACGCCAGCGGTCGCTGATTATCAGTGATATTCAGGATAACTGTGAAACATCACTGCTGCTCGTAGGAATGCAGACAACCTGACTGACCTGCGGGGACGTCCTGCTCGGTCCAGCGTCCTGAACACATGATGGAAGAGAGGACAGCTGGACAGACTGCTGATCACATGACCATGAGAGCGCTTCCAGTACTGCTTCAGGTCTGACTTGTACTCCAACACCTGCAGAGATGGCAGCTAGAATACTACAGACGTGTACTCTGAGACACACAATTCAACATCAAACACGTTGTATCTGCAGTAAGATGTGTGTACATATGTGTATTTGTGTACGCATTGTGTGTGTCTGTACCTTTGCGTCGTTCTCATCAAACAGGAAGCACCACGGAGAGTGAACAGATTTGATTGACAGTTCGTATGAACACAAAAAGAATGCTGCTTCGACCAGATCTACAGGAGACACAGGGGGACAATCTTCATTTAAAACGTCCACATCGATGCAGCTGGTTCTCGAGGTTCCTTCACATCACACACCACACCACACGTCACATCACACGACATGTCACATCCCGCCACGCGTCACGTCACACGCCATGTTCACACACTGACTGAGTGTATCTGTGTGTGTGTGTCTCTGACCCGGTGTCAGCCGCTGATGAGGAAGGCCCAGTCTCTCTGCCATCCTCCTCCTCACTCCCTCCATCTCCTCGCCGTGTTTGAACTTCTCCACCTCCAGCAGCGCCGTGCGGTTCTTCTCCACACCCTCCACGTAACCACGGCAACGCTCAAAGAAGCGCATGAGCTCATCGTCCACCTGGTGGCGGTACTGCACCTCTGCACAGAGACAGGTGTTACTCCTCCCTCACTTCCCACAATGCCGTTCTGTTACCTCCAGAGGAGGAGTAACCTTTGACGGGTAGGTGGAAGTGAGCACAATGCATGCTGGGTAGAATTGTGTCCAATTCGCTCCTGATTTGCTGTGATGTCACACTGACATCAGTAATGCGCCACAATGGGAGCTCACAGCTGATTGGCTCAGAGATGATTTTCATTCAGGTGACTTTAAACTTTACGATGAAGATTTACAACAGAAACATGTTGCTGTTGTTGTTGACGTTGTTGTTGTTGAGATCTACTTTAAATTCTATTTGGACTGATGGAATTTTAGTATGAAATGTGATTGCGACCGATCACTTATTGATTGTTGGGATCAATACATCACTGATGATGACTCAAAAGCTTGAGAAATTCAACAGATTCATTCATGATCGATCATCTTTCAACTGACTGATTGATCGACTGACTGACTGACTGACTGATCGATCAACTGACTGATCGACTGATCCATCAACTGACTGACTGACTGATCGATCGACTGACTGATCGATCGACTGACTGATCGATCGACTGACTGATCGATCGACTGACTGATCGACTGATCGATCAACTGACTGACTGATTGATCGACTGATCGATCAACTGACTGATCGATCAACTGACTGATCGATCGACTGACTGATCGATCAACTGACTGATCGATCGACTGATCGATCGACTGACTGATCGATCAACTGACTGATCGATCGACTGATCGATCGACTGACTGATCGATCAACTGACTGATCGATCGACTGATTGATCGACTGACTGATCGATCGACTGACTGATTGATCGACTGACTGATCGATCAACTGACTGACTGACTTTTCGACTGACTGACTGATTGATAGACTGACTGACTGACTGACTGATTGATTGACTGACTGACTGATTGATCGACTGACTGATCGACTGACTGACTGACTGACTGATTGATCGATCGACTGACTGACTGATTGATTGACTGACTGACTGACTGATTGATTGACTGACTGACTGATTGATCGACTGACTGACTGACTGACTGACTGATTGATTGACTGACTGATTGATTGACTGACTGACTGATTGATCGACTGACTGATCGACTGACCGACTGACTGACTGACTGACTGACTGACTGATTGATCGACTGACTGATCGACCGACTGACTGACTGACTGACTGACTGACTGACTGACTGACTGACTGATTGATTGACTGACTGACTGATAGGGTTGGGCGGTAATCCGGTAATAAGGTATCCTGCGGCATCAGTCTCATTCCGTCATTAAAATGCTGTGTACAGGTCTGTAGAGGTCTAACATCAATTCAATTCAATTTCAATTCAATTTTATTTGTATAGCGCCAAATCACAACAGAAGTTGTCTCAGGACACTTTCCATATAGAGCTGCTACAGACCAAACTCTTTATCTACAGAGAAACCAACAATTCTGCGTCTCATGACTGCAGCATCGTCATAGGAAAAATGAAGTCCACTCCGTTCAATGTATCTGGTTGAATTTTTACTCGAGCGCTCTGCTCCTTCATGAGACGCAGCGCTGAAACTAACTGTGGTTACGCCGGTCAACAGCTCAGCGACCCGCCCACATTCACCATAGAAACACCAATGAGGATCCAGCAGGAAGTAAGCCAGAGATAGGTTACTGCATGAAGAGCGCTCCCCCCACTCTAGAAACCCCCTCCTCTTTATGGAAACAGGCAGGACCTTCGTGATTGATGTCAAACTAACGCAGAGTCATAGGAGGAGACATTAGCAGCGTGTTTTCAGGCTGAATGTAACTTCTGACCTCAAAACAGCAAAGGTAAGACGTACTGTACGACTCAGCAAAGGTGTTTCTGCTCCTCTTTGGCTGCTAGCTCGCCCAGTTTCCGTCACACAGTGAGGAGGCAGACATCTTCATCATCAGACTCTCTGCTTTCATATGATACCGAGCTTTTGAGGTCTGCGTGAAGTGGTGAAATCAGCAGATGCAGTTCCTTTGACGTGTGCTGTTTTCGTGCTTTCGTTGCACGCACATATAATTACACATATTGCTCATATTTCGTGGGGTATGAACTATGTTTCGTGTGGGTGCCGATGCTTGGTGGAGGCTTTGAACTGAGCTCTCCGTCATTCTGGTTTGCTAAAAGTTCGGACTGGTGCTGCTCAGAGTGAGCAATGACCGTCTGAACGGCGCGCACGTCACGCTGCCCTGCAAAGTGATTTTGAATTAGTCACGGTAATACCGTATACCGGGAAAACGCGGGGAAAGTGTGACGGTATCAAAATTTCAACTCTAGTGACTCATGATGCTCTCGTCTCTCAGTCTCAGGAAATTAGTGTCCAAAACGAACCAAAAGCATGATCACACACATCGACAGAGGATCAATGGCCTCCACTGACACCTGATGATCAATGAGACGTGTGGTTTGACTCACGGACGATGACGTGGTCTCACCTGAGCGCCTCCACACCTGCTGCAGACCGTCCTGAAAGGCCTCCACGCTGCTCACACAGCGATGCTTTGAACTGCTCCTCAGACTGATCCTCCTCATGTTCTCCTCTGACAGGAGCGACGGGAACAAGGCGGACAGACGCTGAGCCAGCTGACGGAGGTCATCCCTGCCCTTCATCACCAGCTGACCTGAGGAGAGGGAGAGGAGGAGAAGAAGAAGAGAGAGGAGGAAAAGAAGAAGAGGAGAGGAAGAGAGAGGAGGAGAAGAAGAGGGGAGGAGGAGGAGAAGAAGGAGAGGAGGAGCAGGAGAGGGAGAGGAGAGGGGAGGAGGAGAAGAAGAAGGAGAGGAGGAGCAGGAGAGGGAGAGGAGGAAAAGAAGAAGAGGAGGAGGAAAAGAAAAGAAGGAGGAGGAGGAGAGGAAGAGAGAGGAGGAGGAAAAGAAGAAGAGGAGGAGGAGGAGGAGAAGGAGAAGAAGGGGAGGAGGAGAAGAAGAGGAGGAGGAGAGGAAGAGGAGGAGGAGAAGAAGAGGAGGAGTAGAGGAAGAGGAGCAGAAGAAGAGGAGGAGGAGGCAAGGAAGAGAAAGGAGGAAAAGAAGAAGAGGAGGAGGAGGAGAAGAAGAAGAGAGGAAGAAAAGAAGAAGAGGACGAGGAGGAGAAGAAGAAGAGGAAGAGCAGGAGAGGGAGAGGAGAGGGGAGGAGGAGAAGAAGAGGAGGAGGCGAGGAAGAGAGAGAAGGAAAAGAAGAAGAAGAGGAGGAGGAGGACAGGGAGAGGAGAGGGGAGGAGGAGAAGAAGAGGAGGAGGAGGAGGAGAAGAAGAAGAGAGAGAGGAGGAGGAGGATAGCGAGAGGAGAGGAGGAGAAGAAGAGAATGAGAAGGAGGAGGAGGAGAAGAAGAAGAGAGAGAGGGGAGGAGGAGACGAAGAAGAGGAGGAGAAGGAGGAGGAGGAGGAGAAGAAGGAGAGAGGAGGAGGAGGAGGAGAGCGAGAGGGGAGGAAGAGAAGAAGAGGAGGAGAGCGAGAGGAGAGGGGAGGAGGAAGAGAAGAAGAAGAGGAGGAGAGGAAGAGAGAGGAGGAGAAGAAGAAGAGAGAGAGGAGGAAAAGAAGAAGAAGAGGAGGAGGAGGTGAGCGAGAGGAGGGGGAGGAGGGGGAGGAGAGGAAGAGAGAGAGAGGAAGAGAAGGGGGGGGGCCATATTTAAGTATTTTTCTGGCTCGTATTATTCAGTGTTATAATCTATCTATTGATAATTAACCTTTTATTAGTATTAATCTTTCTGTTCGCTGTTTGAGGACGCGTCCCATTTCGCGCAGGTCCGCAAGTCTCTTCAGAGTTTTATTATCCAGTAATAATTTTTATCATTCGGTCTTATTTCAGTGGTCTCGCGGGTCTCTGCTCACCGTCCATGTCCTCAGTGTACCAGTTCTCCCAGCGGCTCTGGATGTCCTGCAGCCAGGAGCCCGCGGAGCCTCTGGAAGCTTCTCTGCGGACCAGCTCGCTCAGTTTCTGGATCCTGCGGATGTTTTTGACGGTCGGGTACCGGCTGCCGTGCCTGATGACCGCCGTCAGGTGGACCGGGGAACACCGCTCGGTGGGCGGAGGTTTTAACACGGATTTATTCACGGAGAGGACGTCCCGGAGCAGGTGCGGGTTCACCTCCTCGTACCGGGTCTTGGTGCCGAAGTAAGTGGCGATGTGCGGGACGTCTGGGACAGACAGAGAGGAGGAGGACAAGCGGCTGAGGACCAGGCTGAGAGCCGCCGCCACCAGCGTGTTTCTGGGCGGTAAAAGGTAAAACATGCCGACGGTGTCACGGAACATTCACCGGGTTCAACACGTCCGCTGTCTTTGTTTGCTTTGTTGATGTTCCGGATTCATCCGACCTTTGACCTCTGTGTGTGCAGCTCCACACTGGACGACCAAAAAAAATCCCGGAGTTTTTAAATCGACGCTTTTCATAAAACTACAATAACCACATTAAATTGTTGATATTAATACACACAGGTAGTAAATGTACTGCGTGTACTGGATGAAGGACCGATGTGATGTCTCAGTTTAACGTCGCGTAGCATCGAAAACCAAACGCTTACGTCAAGTTCCGCTAAACACACTCCTTCCGTTTTATGTCCACCAAAAGAAAAGCCGTAACAAAATAATTTCCCTCTTATTTTCAAAATAAAAGTGCTACACTACAATCGGTGATCTTCAAATCTCATTTGTTCTGTTTTCAAAATTCACTTAACTTAGAAAACTATAAATACATAAAAATTCATCAGGCTAAAAATACAGAAGACCAACAGTGACACCCTGAGCTCAAATGAGGTACTGCACTTTTATTTCCATCTGGAGACAGAGAGGCTGTATATACAAATCTCTCTATATTCAGCCTCTATAGAACAAAGCTGTCCATTACTAAACATCACCAGGTCCACTGGTCCAGTCCAGCACGAGACAACGAGATAAAAAAGAGGATCAGGAACAAGATGACTACTCGTTAACTGTTTCTAAGGAATATGGCATTCAGTGTTTGTATCAGTCCTGGACGTGAAAATGTAATTTTGTCCTGATGATGGTGCTGGAGGAGGGATGATGGAGTCACCAAAATATAAAATGTTCGTCCTCTGGAGAGCGTGAACATTTTGTGATGAAGATTAATTGTTGTGATGTCTCACTGCGTAACAAACCTCCTTCAGGTTTCACTTCCTGTCAGGAAAAAAAACAGCCATCTGCAGTCAAACATTTTATTCATCAAGTTATTTCAAGCAGAACATGTAGGTACTTTTATTTTTCACAGACACAACTTTGTTAAAATTTACATCTGACCGATTTGCATTTCATTTGTTTTGTCCTCTGATTGGTGCTTCTGTAACGGTCAGTCGACCAGTCTAACCAGTCCGATCGGCCTCCCACACATGCTGAGGATGTACAACTATGAATGAGTTGCTAACATCAAGTGTTTCTGAATGCAAAGTCGACTTCATTTCCAGATTCTAGTGACTGTCAAACATCAGGCTAAAACAACAGGCACATCATATTTCATATTTTTCATTCAGAGCTCACAGTCTGACATATTACATCACTTCCTGTTGGTGTAAGGATGGTCATGTAGCATGTGTAGTACACACTGTTTGTAGCATTACTGTGCAGTACTTTAGTGTGGATGTGGATCAGCTGGGAGACGTGAAGAACCTCCTCCCTGGTTCTACTCGACTGCTGGAGAGAGAAAATTTCAATGTTAGAAACGAGGGTCGAGTCGCGGCTCCAGTGTGAGTCCACCACCAACACCTGACACTCATCAGGGCTGAATTACCCATGAGGCAAAGCGGCCCCAGACCTTCAAAAGACCTGAACACGAGCCCGTTTAGCTGCTGAAACACAAATCAGAAAGACGCAGCTTGACATTTCACAGATGAAGAGAACTTCGTCCACATGTTTGTGTCGAGGTTGGCGGCTGCTCTCGAGAACGCTCGCAGCTCTTCATGACGCCACTCAGAGTTTACGATATTCAACCTTTTTAACTTGCTGTGGTTTGCACCGAAACTACAGCGAGGGAAGCTAACTTTACTGATCTGAGTCCAGCAGGAGAGAGCAGATCAATGAAGAGAAGCTTCAGTCTGATCATTCCTGAGACAATAAACATCATTTCTGATTGGACTAAATAAAAACCTGCAGTATTCATTGGCAGGGGTACTGGGTCCTGCTGCCAACTCAAGATACAGAACTTTGATGTTTCTCAGCATCATTTATATAGTTTTTCATTGACTGGCTGATACAGCAGCTCCAGTCAGTTGACAGCAGGACTCAGACCAGCAGAAGCCGTTTCTACTGGATCAGTCACTTCAGTTGTTCATGACCTCAGATCATCTGCACACTGCCGCAACAGCTCTGCCCGCAGTCAAACGTAGGATGGAGATCACGTGATGCTAACACTGCAAGAGGCCGGCTGAAGTAGTTTTAATGTAGACATAAATTACACATAAATACACAATCTCCTCCTGTAACAGTACACGAGCCATTAGCCATTAGGCTCTTTGCTATCGCGTAGCAAAGTGGTTCAAAGACAACCAGGGACGATAACATGGTAACAAAGCCTGCAGTGAGAACAGTGCTGTTCACCAACTGGCCACAGGAGGCGAAAACTTCATTTTCTGCAACAGATTAGTTTGGACGTTTTGAGACTGTTAATAAGATGAAGCTCACGTCTCTGTGGTGCAACCA
Organism: Chaetodon trifascialis; assembly: GCF_039877785.1. NCBI lineage: Eukaryota > Metazoa > Chordata > Actinopteri > Chaetodontiformes > Chaetodontidae > Chaetodon > Chaetodon trifascialis. The sequence continues at coordinate 158,359 of NC_092076.1, read as the reverse complement.
AACATTGATGCTGCTTCAGTGTCAACCTAACTAGTTTAACGCATCGTTTACTGGGAGTCTGCAGCCTAACTTAACGCAGAGCTTATGCATAGTGCAATGGAGCACTGGTCTTTGATAAATGTAACAGGAGTTGCTGGTAGTGGACAGAAGGTTGGACCTGCTCTGCTGTGGTCTTACGTGCTGGTGAGAGCGTTGCCCAGGTTCCTGATCCTGCCTCTCACAGATCCTCTACTCGGAGTTTTATAGTAGCTGTTCAACTCTGGAGATGTCAACGGCTTAAACAACCGACCTGGAAACATAAAAACACATCATCAGGAATGAAAACTGGGTGACATGAAGCTTTAATGGTCCCACCCAACAAAAAAAACTACTGTAAATTCCACAGTCCTCATTCTGTGGAAAGAGTGTCACATCAAAAGTCTGGTTTATGTTGCAGCAGACAGAAAACTTTGGACATACGTTTGAGGGTCATGAGCTGCAACACATGCACCAAATGAGACAGCAAGACTGACACTATACAACCCACCATGTCCACCATCCTGGCTGTGGGTTGTAGTGGAGGAGGAGGAGGAGGACAAGATTTGATCCGTCTGGATGGCAAGGACACGTCTCCAGTAGGCTTCAGGGAGAGACAACATGCAGCAAATAACCTGAGACAAGTGCAAGAGAATTAGTGAACCACTGAAGGTAAAGAGGGACGTGACCAGTCCACGTAAACACTGTTTAGGGTTACAATGACTCACCATGTCTTATTTAAATGTATATGTGATTGAAAAAGTCCTCACAAAGATAACGTCCACATATCCCCTGACATTTAGAGAGAAGCCAACCTTTGGCTGAGTGTTTGTGTCTCTCATGATGGTTGTTGGAGATGGCTCAGACATCCCATGTCCCACTATAGTTGGTCCAAACACCCGGGCCAAATTATTCTTGTCCATCTGACACTGAGGGCTCTTCATTACCCTAAAATTGAAGAAAGGATGAAAAGAAACGCAGTATGTAATTCACCTACCATTTCAGATTTTTCTTCCAGTTATAGACTTAAAACAACCTCAAAGAGACCCAGAACCATCACAGAGATGCAGAAAGACAATAAAACGACCACAAAGAGATTCAGAATGCCTCATTGTAACGAGACTCAGACCGTCCGTCCACAGAGACACTCGTTCAGTCTGGAGTCTTGCAGGCCTTTGCGTGCCTGTGCTCTTATGTTCCGTCTGTTATCATGTCGGTATGTCAGTGCTGCGTTAGCTTTAGCACAGCAGAGGTCACGTCTGAGCAGTGGAAACAGAGACACCATCGCAGACCTCTCAGTGTTTGAGGTTGAAGAGAGAGAGAAGCTCCTAACAGATCCTTTCTGTTTAGTTCGTCTATCTGAACATGTCAGAGCAGTTGCAGCTCTTACCTGTGCAGGTGCAGCATGAGGAAAGCAAGAGTATCTCTGTTGGCCTTCGGCAGCTCTGCTATGGCCTGATAGATGATGGCAGTGCCGTTGTCTTCATCGGCCAGCTCTAGAACACACAGCGGCGGTTAGCAGGCGACCACAGAGAAAATGAAGCTGTGATTTTCCATCTTCAATGAATCAGACCAAAGAGAAATGACGGATTCCACAGCGGAAACAAATATCCACGTACATCTCCAGACAAAGTTTCATGTGCTCTTTTCTATTGTTCCATCTGTTTATTGTCAATTACATTAAACAACAACAACAACAACAACAACAGAGTTTACCATCAGGCCAAGGTGGAACACTTCCTGCACTCTCTGTTATTTCTGGAAACTGACTGATTGTCCACAGCGTCTGACTTCCTGCCTCGATCGACCTGCTCTGTCCAGGTTAGATCCAAACTCTGACTGTGGGTGTGACCGAGTGACGTGAGCAGCGTCACTCTTCATACCTGAAGCCTCCATGAAGGTCCTGTGCAGTTTGAAGGTGATCAGAGGTTCCTTCAGTCTTCTCAGAAAGTCTTTCAGGAGACCACAAAGCACGTGGACGTCGTGCACTTTGCTGAGCATGAGCGGCGTTTTCCCCTGGATGAATCGATTTCTGAGCTCCTTCACCAAGCGCTCCCCCCCGGGAACTCTGTACAGCCCCCTCTGCAGACACAGGACATCAGTCCAGGTGAGAGCATTCTCTTTGCTCATTGGCCCATTTATATATATTCAGAGAGTATATATAATTCTATAAAAAACTAATTTTGTGGAAAACATTTTAAGACCGCTGCCTGTGATTGACAACAATCAGTGTGTTTGAACATTTGAGTGATTCTAAACAATTTCCAGTGTTTTATTGGTGAAATGCATCCTGGGAGTCATAGTTCGACTTCTCTACTTGGCTTTTTATGGCACGGGCTTCTTGTTCTTTTGACTCTTTATCAAAGAGCCAGATCTTTTCTAATGACTCAACAGGAGAGTTTCGTCTGTCAATCATGTCATACGGTCTTCACCTGGCAACAGGAGCCTGTTTAGCTCAAACCTGCAGAGAACACCTTGTAGGGACTGGTCCAAGACCACGTCCCCCAAGAGTCTGGCTGAAGTTGTTTTGGTCGAGAATGACTGCCGAGTTCAGATCTGCTCTCATGACTGTACCAACCAACCAGCCTGGTTCAACCTGAGCAAAGAGCACAGCTTTGAAGATCGTGAGGAGAAGCTCACCTCCTCCAGCCCCCTCCTCTCTATCTCAGCCACACACTCCACCACCAGCACAGGCACTCTGGGATGGGTTGCTGGAGCGAATGCTTCCAGTGAGTCCTGAAGAGGAAGTTAACACATCAGACCCTTCACAGACGGACTTCACTTCCTTTCCATCTGGCATCTATTTGTTTTTAGAAGCTGTACAAATGTTCATATACAGTTTTTATTCTGGACACTTTTTTGTTTTGACCTCTTCATGCTGCTGTCTTTGCTCTTTGTAATACTTGCTGGCTGTAACGACTAAGTTTCCCCGGTGTGGGATCCATAAAGTCTTATCTTATCTTATTACTTTGCCACCAGGGAAAGTAATCCATTACTGCAACCTTTTACTTTTGTTCCACGTTACCCCCAGCACTGTCTGCTGCAGACCACATCCTGTAGTTTCACCTGGAGAGAAGGTTTCGTTCATCACCTCCTTCCTGTGATGTTCATCCTTCACGGACATCCTCACAGTGTTGCTGATGCAGTAGAACAGAAATATGGCTGCTCTCAATAAGATCTGCAGCATCTGAGGTACCTGCTGAGCTGAACTTCCTGCCGCGGCGGTGGCCGAGCAGCCGTCACTGAATTTCTGCTGGCACTCTGGATGAGCGACCACGCGGCAGTTTCTGCACTTCATCGCCACCTTCCCAAAGCGGATCCTCTTACCGCATGGCGAGCACAGTTCGGGCCGGATCACCTGCAGGGAGGCAGAGAGTGACGCCGGCGGCCTGAATGTTAAAGCTCAGTCAGTCACCGTTTCCTGCCACATTCTACATGACATCCATTTATATGCAGAAGACAGTTTTGTGTTGCACGGGCTCGTCTTCAGGACGCTCGTGATGCTTTCTGAACCACAGACGCAGAAGACCGAGGACGTCTCTGACTGTCCTGCCATCAAAACTTGACAGTGGTGTCCACATGACTCTGAGAATACACAGACTGACCAATCTGGCTTCATTTGAGATCCATGTTCAAGATTTGACTAAAAATCAAGCGTCTTTCTTTTTGAAAGCCTAAAACTGTCGTTGAGTCGTCTGCACGGAGTCAGAGACGTCCGTCAGCGCCTCAGCAGCTGAACACGGTTCATCATACTGCATCAGGCTCGATCGCTAATCACAGATTTGATGCATATATCACGTCATATTGGATCTTTAAAACTCGTCTCAGCCAAAAACTTGTAACTACACGATCTGATCAGTACGTAACCTCACATCTTCCACATGTACACTGACATTTTAGGTACTTTGCACCTTTTAAATGGCAAAAAAAAAATCAGCAAACTGCACTCAGAGCAGACTGGCTCGTTCCTTGTAGAGACTGGAGCTTCATCTGGCGTTTCTGTTGACCTCTTGGTGTTGAATTCATTCTTTGTTGGTGGTCTGGCCTCGTGTCTGCGCTTTTCGAATGCTGCTAATCCAGTTACGAATGTTTCTTGTCAGTTCTCACAACGAGTCCGCGTGATGATGAAGAGTTTCTCTGCAGGTTCGTACCGTTTTTGAAACAAAAACATGCTTCATGGTTTTCTCAGCTCTGACTGCAGCAGCATCCTCAAGGTTTGCTTCAGTTTCGGGCTCCGCCACGGTCTCATCACAGGGAAACCACACGGAGGTTTGATCTGAGGAGCAGAGGTGATGCTGGTGGTTTTTACAGGCGTTAGTACACAGTCAACCTGTTCAGGTAGATTTGGGCTTACTACACTAAACATGGCTCCTGAGTGAAGGAACAGGAAGTGGTCACTAATCTAGCAGCGCTGCTCACTCATGTAGAAGTGATATCTGGACATCTTCTGTTGGAAAATAAAGACGAGTAGATGGCAGGTGGTCAAGAAAAAAAATGAAAGAGCCGAGTTGAGCTGAGGAAATTTCAAGAGAAAATCTAATCACTCAAACGGAGTTTGATGATCACCAAGCACCCAAAACACTGAGCACTAATAGAAGCAGTTTGACTTCAGCAGTTTTCAAAGTGAACCGAAACTTACCTCCACCTCCTCCGACTGAGACGGCACAGTCACGAGTGATGGTGTGGGCTGGGATTTCGGAGGTCTCCTGTGTGATTCCCACCACCATGTGGATCTGACCTCCGGTGTCAGGGGTCGTCACCGATGCCTTCACGATCGTCTCGACCTCCTGAGTTTCGCACAGACTCAAAGTTAGTGAGTTTCTACAAGAGAAACCGGAGTCTCCACATGTGCCGGGGAAAGGGTTAAAGAGAGTTACAGACACGTCACAATGAATAAAATATGGTCAGTAATTAAAAAAACAACAGTCCAAACATCATTGTCGTTTCTAACCTGTGAAACAGGTGATTTTGGTCCTTTATTGGACGAATGTCTCGAATCTTCATGGTTCTTCACGAGATGAAAACTTTTTGGATTCACTTCCTGTTTCCAATCGTGACTCAAACTTTTGGCCAAAAAACGGGTTTGATGATGTATCTAAATCTTTCTGGCCTTACGGTCTGACATCTGACTGCTGCTGCATTTTAGCAGCTCTTAAGGAGAGAAAATAAAAGCCAGACTTTGTTTTCATCTGAAAAATATGCAAAGGACATGTAGGTGCTTTCTCAGCCCTGAGTAATGTCTGCAGTTTGTCAGTGTTTCTTCACGTGGTGAAGAAGCACTGATTCATGGTCCTTTTTACGTCATCACATGATATTTTAGAAGAAACACTGATGTTTTCTGTCACGCTGTACATCATCACAGATGAAACTGCAACGCTCAGTGCAGCGAGGCGACACCATTGTGTAGAGATGATGGAAACCCATTTTTTGGCAGCTTATGAGGACGAGAAAAAATGAAACTTTCAAAATGTTAAATTTCATTTTTCCCCCGGGAATCAGTGTGGATCATGTTCATTAGCATCAGGGAATCTCAGAGATGCTCTCGATTCACCACAAACTTGCTGAATATTCCTCATGATGTTCTGACGGTCACTTCGTTATACGTTCACCTTCTCCACAGTTTTTCTCTCCAGCAGCTCAGCGGACACGTTCCTGCCTCTGCCCCGCTTCCCGACCGGAGCGCCGACAGCCGGTCCCATCGACGAGCGCTGCAGAGAACCAACAGAAGGGTCAGAACATCAGAGGCTCGCCAATGGCGGAGCGAGCCCATCCTCTCAGAGCTGAAGGAAGCTAGCTGTCAGAGAACGGCCATCTGCAGCGCACTCGATTAACACTGCCGCAGTGTCGCCGCGGTAACAAGCGCTGAGCTTCCTGTGTATGTTCAGGCCTCAACAGATGGTTTGGTTTCAGCCTCTTCGTCACACTTACCCTCCTCTCTCTGGCTCGAGATCTCAGGGGTTTCATCACAGTCGTGTCCAGATCCTGAAATAATATAACATCCGGCTGATTTTCAACAGACAGCTTTGTTTCCTACAGCAGACGCTTTAGTTCGTGCTTTCAGGTAGTTTTCTTAATTAAGAAGAAAGAAAACTCATGAAAGACTTTCTAGCTTGTCTTAATGTTTTATGTTTAATGTAAAGCTTTTTGATTTGCAGCAAGTTTCAAATATCTACAAGATGATTTGAAGAAAAGCAAAATGAAATCAACAGATGGCTGGAAGGAAAGAAATCAAAGAAAAAAATGGCTGGTGATTTGAAGAAAATGATGTGCGAGGGTGTGAAGGACGCTTTAACACTTAAACATTAAAAATCATCAGACTGGTCCTTCACTACAGGACGTCCTGCTGTCTGTGGACAGACATCTGCTCGGGTTCATGATGTACCACGTCATCGTCTGTCCGATCGTAGCTGATGTCAGAGTGACAGACGGACAGGAAAGACGACTCGTCAATCACAGACAACCTGAAGGAACAACCAGGAAAAGTTTTTAACATGTCGACTTCATCAGTGTTTTCATATTAATAATAAAAATAACATCTTTGCCTGTAATGATCACGTTACTGCTGCCGATCCCACTGAGCATCAGCTGACCTCCTCGTCTCATTACTACCATCTAAACTGTAAGAAACCTCTGAAATCTACGCTGTCATCCTGAGGAAGCTCTGAAAACGGCGCTCTGGTCTCTTACGGTTTGCTGCTCCTGTGCAGAGTCACATTTCCTCCTTTGTGTTCAAACGTAGCCAGAAGAGATTTCTGTTCGTCGTTCAGACAGGCGCTGGATTTACTGTCGTGGACCAGGATGTCACACATGAGCTGCATCTGCCTTTGCTGGGAATCATGACAGTGATGAGTGTGTCAGCGTCCCCTACAGGCCGCACAGTGTCATTACAAACAATATCGCAGCGATCGGTCTGAACAGACCTGAATCTAGACATGCATGGTTTGTTCCCATGGTGGCGCTAGAGGCCACGAGGCGGGTTTCAGCAGGCGTTTGTATGTCTGTGGACAGACTTTGGCACTACAGTAGCATCATAACTTTGCGAGACGCAGGCAAGAAACTTTACAGGTGAGCAGTTGAGATCAAAATGAAGGCCGAGTTCAAAGATGGCCGCGGTCCGAGCCGCGAGTACGGACTTCTCGTGCAATGGCTACTGAATACTCGAGGGTCGGATCAAGTGTTGGCGTCAACCACAGAGAAGGACAGCGAGCCGGCGTTACACCACAGGAACAAAGACGTGCTGCAGTTCACTTTCCTGCCTCCTTTCCTTCGGCATGTTTTCCTTTCCTGCCTCCTTTCCTTCGGCATGTTTTCCTTTCCTGCCTCCTTTCCTTCAGCATGTTTTTCTCCCCCTCCTCCCCCTCCTCCCCCTCCTCCTCCTGTGGGGACTCACCAGGTACTGATAGTCGCCTTCGATCTTGTAGCGTTTCTTCATCTCCACGTCCAGCTGGTTTCGAGCGTGCTTCAGTTTGACTTCCAGAGCAGCTTTGGCCACGTCAGACTTGACCAGCAGCTCCTTGTACTTCTTCAGCTCCAGCTCGGCATGAAGCCATCGCTTCCTGACTGTCTCAAAGTTTTTCACGACTTCAACCATCTCTGAAAGAGCAGCACAGAAAAGTCAGCACAAACATCCTCAAACTGAATCTGTGCGGAACCTTTGTGGTGATGAAGCCTGAGACAGAGTACGAGGGAAGACATCTCAGGATGGACTTTGTCCGTCCTCATCAGTTCCTCAGTGTATTCCTACTGCGACCAGCCTCATAAAAAAGGAAGAATGTCACAACAAAAAGAGCAGCCCCGGGCTCAGAGTCTGTCCAACACCAACTCTGAGTTTTTTTGAATTGAAACCTCTGAGGTAAAACCACTGAGCAGTTGCTGGCATTCACCGATTTTCACTTGGTGATGTCATAGCAAGACGGCAGTGCGAAGCGACCCTCAATAAGACACTTTTTCCGCATGATAAGACATTTTCCAAAAAATGGCCGATACTTTACTAATTTGTCAGGACACTGTAAATTTGTGAGCACAGCCGTGTGAACCACAGGTAGAGGAGGAGGCATCCAGGGCCGGCCGGGTCAGGGTTGTCTGCAGACTCAGAGCTGTAAGGGCCTTCTGCAGCATCGACACAGAGAAAGGAGCTCGGCATGATGGTGAACAAGGTGCGTTCTCCACACCTGTGCTGACCAGCTGTTCGTATACACTTTCAAGCTCTCTCTGTCCTTATGCACAGTCCCCACGAGCCTTAAATCCACCACCATCATGCCCACTGCCCACTACATCAGCGGCAGGTGAGAAACACCCTCATTTATTTTCTGTGGAGGCTGAGCTGCTGGTCAACTTTAACAGACAGACCACAGACAGCATCCAAACAAAGGTTAGCAGCTACACCGAGACGTTAATGTGCAACACTTCCACACCAAACACACGTCATTCAAAACCCCGCCAGCCCATCAGTCCACAGCTGCTGAGGCTGCTGCAGCCTCATTGGTTGTTCATTAATGTTCAGTTGTACACACAGTATTGTTTATATTCGTACTTCTATTGCTTTTTTATTTCTAGGAGTCCTAAACACAAATGCATGTTGCCGCAAGTTCAGTTTCACTGTGTGTTCATAATAATGAGAAAGTTCTTGAATCTTCTGCATGTTACGTTCACAGAAGAATACAACATGTTAGAAATTAGAGTTCATATCATAGAAGCAAAAGAAAAATATGGATGCAGACAGACTGCAGATGTGCTCTGCTGCTGAAAACCATTCAAACAGCTGACAGCCAGGATTTGCTTGAACTGTAGAGAAGTAGCTGAAGCGTGTGAGCGGCAGCTTTGATCTCAGGTGTGTCTGATCCAGTTCAGCTCTGTGTAAACGCTCTGTGGCTCAGTGCTGACGTGAACCTGTCTCACCCTGCTCGGTGCTGACGCTGCTGTCCTCCATAGCCATCCTCTGAAGACACACAGCCAGCAGCTCCTCCACGATGAGCCGGGACTCCCCCATCACGCTCGTGTCTGACCCCACCTGCAACATCAGAGGAACAGTGTGTGTGTGTGTTACGTTCAGGGACTTCTGTGTGAGACTTCTTCACATCTGACAACGACCAGACTTTCTGCAGCAGACCAACTTCAAGGCCTCAGTTCAACTTTTAGGTGAATCCTGATCACTGCACGCGACACGTGCTGCTGCTTGCCCCTGCACGTGAACCTCACACAGTCCCAGGTGTGTCAGAAATAACCTGCATCAGGACACTTTGTGAAGGAAACGTTCATTCAAACATCGTTCTGTGTCCACACATCTGTGATGATCCACGAAGCACACACTGAAACGCTCTTTGGACTCATGCGGGAGTTTCGCGGTGCGGCGCGGGACTCCAATGTGGATTCCGCGGGACTCAGATCGAATCGTTAAAGCGGCTCCGCGAGAGACGCGTTTCATCTGTCAATCATCGGAACCACGTCCGCTGAAAGACGGAAGCTCAGCAGGTCTGCGGACGCGTGAGTGGATGCACAGTCAACTCTGAACTCACCGCAGGTTGAAGTGAAGCTGCGGCTCAACAGCGGCCGCTTTGATTTGGGGTGCGTGTGTGACCACGTGACGGTACCTTCTCTTCCTATTGGTGGTGATGTCATCGGTGCAGCTGGCCCAGCGTGTATGGTGTAAGACCGCTGTCTAAAAGACGTGTCCATAATTAAAGTTTCGTATTTGTAAAGTTAACAATTTGTGTGTCATAAAAGTTGTTTTACACAAAATTCTGCTGTCACACACGTGAGTCTGTGAAATTGGGTTTGAGTTACGAGTGTTTTTATCTGAGTGTGAGTCTAAAAGTCCTGAGAATACGACTCATTTTTCTACGACTACGAAGTCTTCACTGTGGATACGAATTCAAGTTTACTCATACGACTTGAAAAGTGCTGAAATGACGTCACTGAGGCCACAGTCAAGTCGCAGGAGAAAGTAATCGATCGGCGACTCCGCCAACTGCGCATGCGCACGGCCCAGACGCAAACATGCAGGGCAACGCCGCCATCCACGGAGAGACTTCACTGGCAAAGCTCTCAGGCCTCACCCATTGGGCGTGAGACACACGCATTTCAACCCATTCACATGTTCACACGACATATCTTGTATCTCCATCTGTATGGACTTTGTCTCCTGCAGATCACTGTCCAAACAGGCTCAGCTGTCCCTCAGCTGGTCTGAATTGGATAACGGGGTGAAGAGCAGTAACACCGTGTACAGCAGACTGTAGGACAGACAGGAACACCTGAGCTATTTCAGAGAAGGGGGCGCTGTGGACACTGGGGGACCACTTCACCCCTCGCTTCCCACCCTGGATGAGGTGACTGAGCTATTAATGATCCGGAGCCAGGCCTTCAGTCTCTTCAGACTTTTCTCTGACTCCTTCAGTGTTGAAAGTGATTGATGACCAGCGACACCGTCAGAGGTCAACAGGCTCCGGCCTCTTCTGACTTACTGTTCGAGTTCCTGGGACAGCCACAGTGTGGACTGATTGTCCCTGAAGCTCTTCTTTGACCGTTCTCACTACATCTACGGGGCCCCCAACAGGGCCACAACCCACAGTGACTGCTGAGGTCACCGCTAACTGTTCACCTTAGACAAGTTGTACCGCTCGTGCAGATGATCACAACATATGAAATGGCACATAAAAACACATAAATGTATAACAACACTTCAAGCACGACAGAGTGGTCACTGTTCACCTCTTTCAACAACTGTCTCAACTCTGTGTGTCATATGAGACAGGAGGACAGGCCGTCGTAGCCCATCTGTAAACTGGCTCAGGGTTGGATGATAATCGTCGTCAGAGCTGTGAACTTTTAGGAGGTGAGCCTCCAGCCACACACCCAGACTGACCCAGGAGCTTCTGCAGTTCACTGTGTGGCACCATGTCTGTGATCGTCTGGTGAAATCTGCAATGCATTTTTCAGCCGTTAGATGGAGCCATCGCCCAGCGTACAGTCAGCTTAACCCCTGTCTTTAACGTACACATTTATTTTGGCCTAAAGCTTTGAATAGCACAATGCAAGTTAGTATATATAAGTTATAGAAGAGATAGATAGACTCCTATACAAAACTAAGTTCACAAAATAATCCTTAAAGGTACAGAAATAAAAAAATACCTTTGAGTATACATTTTTTGACAGTGAAAAAGCAAAAAGTAGTAGTACACACTGATTGGTTACATAAAACTCAGGTGCTTATGAAGTGACAAATTAAGCAACTGAGTTTAGGCCTCAAATGAGTTGTGATACTGCAGTTTAGACAGTAATACACACTGTTTGGATTGGCTGTTAGTGCTTTTCAGGGGACCAGTCAGAGAATATGAGCTTCTTTTTCAATGGGCTGTACTTGTACTAGCTATCACTGACAGATAATAAAACTTGTTGTTATTGATGATGATGATGGTAAGAAGATAACAGCCAGATGCGACGTTGGCAGCTCAAAAATCAGACACAACCACCACAGCATCCGACTTCATCTGGCACTTGTGCGTAAGTGAAGGTACGCGACGGTGTCTTTTCAGCTAACGGACTGCCTGGCCAAACATGGGCGAATGTGAAGTTTTAGCTATGTTAGACTCGGTGTTGAATTGATTATGCATTTCATTCCGAACACATATCATTAATATCAAAGACATCAGGGGACTGATTAGTCACGACGAGTCTCTCTTTCATGTGATCCCTTTTTCCAGGACGTGGTGGCGGCTGAAATATGCTTTGAAGGCCTCCAACAGCTTTCCGTTGGTCTTTGCCCTGAGTCCCTCTGTGCTTCAGTTCCTGAGATGTGAGAGTTTACAAGGTACATTTTTCAAAAGTTTGCGCCCCCTTTGTAAAGAAGCACAGGGCTTCGGTTCAAAGATGGCCTTGCCCATCTTGCTGAGACCTTTCCAAAATGTCTACCACAGATTTTGTCATCCCCCACCCAGCCAGACTCTCCACCATGGCTTGCCAGAGCTGTGTTTTAGTTAGTTTTAGTTTTAGTTAGTTTTTCAAAGTGAAATATGCAAATGTCCGTCATACATGTTAATCTCTTTGAGGAGTGCCTATGGTGAAATTTGGAAAACCTCACTAACCATCACCAACCTAGAGCGATCCAGCTCCTACGCCTTCCTAATTAACCTTCCACTTGATAAGCATTTCAAACTTTGGCACACAGATGGCGGAGCCTGCACAGGGCTGGCAGATGTGTATGAGCATCCCATGCCGCCGTGGAGTTTGGTCGAGAAGAGTGCCGCCCGCCAAGCCTGACACGTGCTGAAGCTCTTCGACAGGTTGTACGTAGGTTCACCCTGCGTTCGTGAGGGCTCCCACTGTCAGTAAAGAATCCTGTCAAATTTGATTAGAAATCAACCAATTGAGAGTTTGTTGAATATTTTAATTTTTTCTGTTAGATTAAGAGATGACGTCTGAAGCTTGAACCCCAAAATAATTGTTTATTATGACAGATGATGGGACAATGAAGTCTTTGGCCTTAGACTCGTAGATTGGATTAGATGTTGTGATCAAACTCTGTCCTGAGCAGATGAAAGATTGTGGGTGAGTCGGTGTTCGATGGACCGCCGAGCTGTCCAGGTGAATCTGCTTGTGGCCCAGTCTGAGCTGTGATAGGCTGAGGTAGAGATGATGTTACCAACATCTGGATCTGACTAGATCTGATGCAGTCAGAGCAGATTGTAAAGAAATTGAGATTTGATGCCAGACATGTTTCTGTGTGAGTGCAACAGTCAGACTGTCTGTAAAGAGAGATAGTGTTGTTTATTTGTTTGTTTGTTTGTTTGCATTCAAAGCTGCCAAACTGATGAAAACATGTTGAGCTTCAGTTTCTGTCCCCGTCTCTGTTTTCTGGTGATAAGGCAGCTCTGATGTCACTTCCTCCTCTGAGACAAAACCGCACTGATTGGCTGCAGAGATCCATCTGAGACACATGCGCGCGCGCACACACACACACACACACACACACACACACACACACACACAGACAGACAGACAGACACACACACACACACACACACACACACACACACACACACACACACAGACACACAGACACACACAGACAGACAGACAGACAGACAGACAGACAGACAGACACACACACACACACACACACACACACACACACACACACACACACAGACACACAGACACACACACACACACACACACACACACACACACAGACACACACACACACACACACACACACACAGACACACACACACACACACACACACACACAGCTTTTTGTTTTCTGTAGTGCTGGATGTGGTGTAACCATGGTGACAAGGAGTTGCCATGGGGATGCTGCACCTCTCTGTTTTTTGGTCTACAAAATTACATCCCAAAGTCCCGCCCACCACATTTGTAACGTAAATGTAATTGGACGACATCCTGAAGACAAAATCATCAAAAATAAACTTGACATTGTCTTTGGAGACAGAAGACAGAAAACAGATCAGAATGAAAACGGGATGTTACCTGAGACACACGCACACACACACATACACACACACAGTTTGTGTGTGTGCGTGTGCATGTGTGTTGCCTGAAAACATGATATAATTGTGTCAACCAACTCTGTGTGTGTGTGTGTGTGTGTGTGTGTGTGTGCGTACAAAGGGGGGTCTCTGAGTCAAGATCATTCTTTGATGTACAGTGAAGTGTCCAGATCAGTTGATCAGGTGATCATAGCAGTGATCCTGATGATGTCATGGATGCATTGATCTTCTTGATTTTAATGAAAAATCTGCGTTTTTTATGGTCTGTTTTATTCTGTAATGACGAGCGAAAGACAAACCGCTCCAAGAATAATTATTTCACTTCAGTGACTCATTGCTTTCTGGTTTGATGGCAAATTATTCTTGACGGTTGAATTACTTGTTCAGATGTTTTAGGTTTTTTTTTCCAGAGCAGAAGAAGTTTTTAGTGAGAAGACCGATTAGACATTTGTGCTCTGCGGCTGATTGGTTAACGAGGGTCTGGGAGCTTAACGAAGTGTTGAACAATCTCTGTTACTGTTCCACTGGCTGAGATCTACTTCATTTATCAAATTTTATTCGTTGTCATCTGGATTTTGTGTTGCCTAAAACGTGTATCCAGGGCAGTAAACTGAAAGCTGAACCACGCTTTCCTTTGGTTTTGGTTTTATCCTCAGCAGTCACAATCACAGTAATCAATGTTTGATCACACAGAAGCAGAACGTTTTTACTTCCACCTGATTTTTTAAATAGATGCCTGCAAATGACTGTATCAGGGACTTATCAGCTGGAAAACACAATGGGACCACAGCATGAGGTCTTAGGCGAGTCCAAAGTGCCACAGTAAAGGAAATTTTTTGAATATTTTTCTAACCGCATGTCTAAACATTGTCCAATAAAAGGCCATTTATTACAGCTATCTAGAAAAATACCTGTTGATATCACACAATATCACCCCATTTTTAAATTTAGGCCAATTATATGTATATTTTTGGTATCTGTATTTATATTTAGGTTATATATCTTATATTGAGCCTGTAAATTACAAACTCAAGCAGCATATCCTCATTTTCAGAAATTCATTGGCTTTACGAAACACCAATCATCTGCACAATCAGTTGCAGTTGGTTCAGTCTTTACATACAGAGGAGAACATGACACTTCCTTTCAATGCTGTCTCTTGTCCTCTATTACTGTGGACATGGCAGCAGACCAACGTATCACCTACGTGTGTGTTTAGTGGAGTCATAATGAAGAAAATGTGGACGATTAGCATGTCTGCAGGCTAATTCGAAATGATAATAGTATTTTGGTGTTAGGATCCTTCTGACCTGTTCTCTCCTGGGGCCCGTTGCACAAAAGTAGGATTAAGACATCCAGGAAGTGACTGAGCTGAGCTCAACCAATCCCAAACATGAGCGTCCAGGCTCAATCGACTGCACAAAGACCAAGCCAGGATGAGCAGACACGGATTCAGCAAGCCAGCTGAAACCTATCCTGGATCAGTGTGTGCACGGCTTCCTCAAACAGACCCCGCCATCGATCACAGAGTCACAGATTCACCATGGCAACCAAAGTCCTCATGGAGGCTGACGAGGAGGTGAAGGAGCAAATTAAAAAGAAGGCAACACCGCCACAGTTAGAGAACAGCGAGAGAAAGCGTGGCGAAGTATCGCAGACTGCCTGGATGCACAAATACCCACTGAGTGCTCCACTGAAACATCACAGTTACAATCCAAACAGCTGATTCACATCTCCGGAAACGTAGTTGTACTCTGATTATGAATCAGCTGAAATTGTAAGTGAAATTGTGTAAATGTAACTGCATCAGACTGTTTAACTCCTTGTTATACCATGGTCTGGGTGAATACTCCATTCTGATTGGCTGCAGGGTGTCCGTTAAAAAGTGTTGTGGACACCTTTAAAAAAGTTGCGGTCAAACAGTCTGATTGTTCTGAGTTACTGCGCTGGCTCAAACGCTGGCTGGTAACAGAAACTGTCTTGATACAGAGTGAATGGTAAATAATATTTATAAAATGATTCAGGAGAGACTTACTTGCTTGATACACATTTAATGATCAGAGTGAATGGTGGATAATATTTCTTGCAATAAAAATGATTTAGGACACTCTCTGTGGACTATCTGGAAACAAAATGTCGCATCATCCTCTGCACACACACAAGCGGTCAGAGGTGCACTCGCCCTCTGAAATGATGCTTTGTATCGTAACATGACGCTAACAATCGTCTCTCTTCCCTCCACTGATCAGGTCTGATATAACAGC
The DNA here is from genome assembly GCF_039877785.1 of Chaetodon trifascialis. NCBI lineage: Eukaryota > Metazoa > Chordata > Actinopteri > Chaetodontiformes > Chaetodontidae > Chaetodon > Chaetodon trifascialis. Next base: position 142,572 of record NC_092076.1, on the reverse strand, counting down.
TGTGGCCAGAGCCGGTTACCTTGGCAACGCGTCACAACGACAGATATTAAATAGTTCACTTCTTGTGGAAAAACTTACGATTTTAACGGGGAAAAAAACAAGATTAATGTATTAATAATTGATTTAATATTTATTTCTTTCGTAAGTGGTATCAGCGGAGCTTCCTGTTGGACGGTTCATGCCTCCACGTCGTCCATTCATTTCTGATCGGTCGGGCATTATCTCTGACATAATTTCTCTTTGGGATAAATAAAGTTGATCTTATCAGCTCAGATTGATCTGGCCTCTTGTGTTTGTGCTGTATACTGTGTGTATACAAGCTTGCAGGCTCCTGCATCCATTCATCTGTTGTTCATTTGATTTGTGCTGCTTTGTTTCAGTGTGCAGACGTGTTGTGTTACATACAGACCTTTGGATGTGTGTTTCTTCTGTGTTGTATAATATGCTTTGATTCTGAGTCACTGTGTGACTTCAGTTTGGAAAGAACTGATGCTTTGATTTATCCTGATTCAATAAAGGAACATCACGTTACTGTTTGATGTGTATTTATATTCATATTGGATGTGTATTTTATATATGGTCTATGGGAAACTGTCTATCTGATGGTTGCAGCATCATCTAAAATCATCATTTATCTACAATGATTGAAATGAATGAAATTACTTCAAACTGAAATGAATGATGCTTATGTTGGGCTGCATGGTGGAGCAGTGCGTGCCTCACAGCAAGAAGGTCGCAGGTTCGATTCCCGGTCGGGCCTTTCTGTGTGAAGTTTGCATGTTCTTCCCGTGCATGCGTGGCTTCTCCCCGGCTTCCTCCCACAGACCAAAAACATGCTCATTAGGTTGATTGGTGACTCTAAATTGCCCCTGGGTGTGAGTGTGAATGGTTGTTTGTTTGTTTGTGCCCTGCGATCGGCTGGCGACCGGTCCAGGGTGTACCCCGCCTCCCGCCCGTTGACAGCCGAGATAGGCTCCGGCCCCCCCGCGACCCCGAAAGGCATAAGCAGCATAGAAAATGGATGGATGGATGGATGGATGGATGGATGAAAGGATGGATGGATGCTGCTCATGTTTTATGTTAATGTGTAAATGATGACGTGGATCAGGTTGGATGTGATAACAGTGTGTAGTGCTCAGTGGAATAACTGCTGGTTTCTGTTTGTGATGATGCTGACTGAGATAAGGGATGAGATTCAACAGATCCTGGAGCTTCGCCTGGTCTGGAGCAGACCAGCTCCACACAATAAATCTCCATGGTAACTCATACCATAACATATCCCAATTTCCGCTATCCTGCTTTTGTGCAACCGGATCAGGGATCAGCTGAGTCAGGATCACCAACATATCCCGGCTGAATCCCTTATCCTAGTTTTGTGCAACGGGCCCTGGTGTGTCTCCTTGCCCTTCTCCTAGTTTTATTGTTGTCTGTCTGGTCTCCCCTGTCTGTGCAGCTGGGTGTCTCCCTGCACCCAGTTAGCTCCGCCCCCTCAGGGGCTCACCTGAGAGGCATGTTCCTACCTGTGCTGGATTATTCCTCTGTCCATGGCTGTGTCTGGCTGTTCCCAGCGTGAGTACTGCGCTTCTGTTCCTCGTCTCCTCGTGAAGTTTGCTGATGCTAACTGTCTTTAACTGCCACTAATCGTGTGCTCCTGTGTTACAGCGCCTACCTGCTGCTTCAGCGCATGCCTTGCCTCAAACCCACCTTCATTCTCTCCCACTCCTTTCGAGTGCGCCTTTAGTTTATTTATCCTCCACTCCTTACCAGTGCGCTTTTTGTCGTTATTTATTGTTAATAAATTCTCCTTTTACTTGATTGCTGTGTTTGGGTCTGCATCTTTGGGTCCAAACAAATTTATTAGGCAAACCCTGACATTTGGACTAAATATTTTAGTGGATTGGATCATCTGGACCTTTGCCAACGTAACCGGACAGCGTTATCGATCAGTGGATTACTATGAAACTTCAATGGTGAGTTGCCTCAATTTCGTAAACAGCTGTTTCTTTGTTGGTCTGATTGTACCTGCTGTTGTGATTGTATCGTGAAGGTTTACATCAAACAAATCAAAAGAATCTTAACTTTCCAATGATACATGGCATGAGTACAAAGTCAAACGTAGTAGTTGTGTAGATTGATGGGTGGAGCAGTAATCTCTCATCAGAGAGGTTATGTTTTAAATATTCTTTATTGTTACAGTCAGTGAGAGGAGAACTTTATTTGTATTATATTAAGCCTTAAGAGAAAGCTACCAAATCAAATGAACAACAACATGAAATCTTTCAATTTTATAAGAAAAAATAAATAAATAAAAGGAAAAATAAAAGTTTGTTTGACATGATGAAAAGGAACAACACATTAAGTTTCAGGTGTGGATACTTTCTAATGTCTGTGAATTTACTGAGATCATCATCTGGTCCCAGTATAATATTGATATTTAACTGGTATCACTCACTGGTCCCTGATTTAATACTGGAAGTTAACTGGGAACCTTCCTGCTGATGAACACAGAAACAAATTGTGTTCTGTTCGTCACTTCTAAACTAAATTTGACATTTGTTGTTCCTGTGATGATACTGTTTTTCCCACAGCGCACGCACTGGTTTAAATTAAACACAGCTTACATATTTCAAACATTAATGTGTGAACAGTCACAACCTTACGAGAAACAGGAATCTGACAAGGACAGAAAAGTCTCCATGTTTGTTCTTTGACACACAAACAAACGAGCTCAACCACTCGGCTGTGTCTCACTCTCTTCAGGATTCAGTCAGTCGCTATCAGCTCAGTGAATCTGATCTTACTTCACCTCTCTGGACTCTCGGGTCGTTTCTGCTCACCAAACAAACAACATGAAACTCTTCTGAATCAGTCCTGGACCGACATCAGTCCCAGTCCTACATTAGTCCAGGTCCCACATCACCTTTAGAGCTGCATCAGTCCTAGTCTCACATTAGTCCCGGTCCCTTATCATTCTGTGTTAGACTTGGTTGCAAATCTGCCCTGCTTATATTTTGTGTTGAAATTTTTGGATACATCACCACAGTAACCATTGGTGTCACTACAGTTTATTGGAAACTTGTGTTTCCATGGTGACACTAAAGCAGAAGACAAGAGGATAATTGAGAATTTAGGATGACTGACTGCGAACTTCCTGATCTCAGAGAGTGAACTATCTTTCTCTGTCTGTTTTTCCTCTCCAGACCAAAGAAGCAAGACGGGCCGTCCATCCATCCATCCATCCATCCATCCATCCATCCATCCATCCATCCATCCATCCATCCATCCATCCATCCATCCATCCGCGAGATGTTGAGAAACTGCAGCCTGACCAGAGCTCCCTGTGCTGCAGCGCCCGGCAGAAAGCTGCTCCACCGTCGCTTCAGAATCAGCCTCTGGACCAGAAGCCTCTCAGCATCACGAGTCCGTGAGGAGTTCAAGTCCTCGCTGCTCTGGGGGTTTAAAGCAGGAGCTGATTTTAGGGCTCACTGTGTGTCCCTTTATCTGAGGGGTATGGAGACAGATTGGGTGACAGAGAGACAGAGAGACAGACAGACAGACAGACAGACAGACAGACAGACAGACAGACAGACAGACAGACAGACAGACAGGCAGAGGATAATAGAAGAAAATACTTCACTGTAATAGCTCAGCCTCTCTCGGCCGCTCTCTCTCTATTATTCTTTACTCTCAGCCTCCAGACTGAAACAACTCAATTTCACCCCTCACTAACAGTGTGTGTGTGTGTGTGTGTGTGTGTGTGTGTGTGTGTGTGTGTGTGTGTGTGTGACCAGCAGTCCTTTAAAACAATGACAAACTGCCAGCAAGAGGAGAACGAAAATGATAAAAGATTCATCCAGATTTCAGAGTCTGGATTTCTGGATGAAACATTCTGTTTGAACAATTTGATGTTTCCAGAACTGACAGCTCTCCGTCAATAACACAAGCTTTAAGTTACACACTCTGACATTCCATCTGTGATCTGAACTATAAGAAGGTCTCTTGACCACCTGCAGTGTAAAACACATCAGTCTGAAAGCATTACCCTTCTGTGACCGTGATGCCTGTCAGACAATCAAACAGCCTCTGAAACCCCCCTGCTCAGGACCTCTTGCTCTCCAGCTGTCCTGCAGCTGTCCTCAGTGTCTTCTTGCCACTTCTTATCACGGGACTGCCATACCCACCTGTACACCTGCCCATCATTCATTTAGTATTCAATTCAATTCAATATACCTTTATTTGTCCCGCAAAGGCAAATTCCACTTGACAGCAGCACCAGTAAAAGATAGAATTAGGTAAAAAACAGCAAGTATATACAGAGTGTAATAAAAATAAGCATTATCTTAAATTATAAATTGTATTTGCGGACTGTTATGTACCGGATGGATTGCACAGATTATTGCACAGGTAATTTACAGATGATTCACAGATAAATGATCAAAAAATGACTTTCAGCAGTTCTCGTTGTGCAGTCTGACGGCTGCAGGAAAGAAAGACCTGCGACGCTCCTTCACACACTGTGGATGTAGCATCCTGTCACTGATGGAGCTCCTCAGTGCAGTGAGTGTGTGTTGGAGGGGGTGGGAGTCATTGTCTGTCATGGAGGACAGCTTGGCTGTCATCCTCCTCTCCCCCACCTCCTCCACCTGTTCCAGAGGACATCCCAGGACAGAGCTGGCCTTCCTGATGAGTTTGTCCCGCCTCTTCCTGTCAGCTGCTGTGATGCTGCTCCCCCAGCAGACTACACCATAGAACAAGGCAGAGGCCACAACAGAGTCATAGAAGGTCTTCAGGAGTGCCCCCCACCCCAAAAGACCTCAGCCTCCTGAGCAGGTAGTCTGCTCTGTCCTTTTATAAAGTGCAGTGGTGTTATGAGTCCAGTCCAGTTTGTTGTTCAGGTGAACACCCAGGTACTTATAAGATGTCACCATCTCAACGTCCCTTCCCTGGATGTTCACTGGTGATGGGGGAGAGTGCGGGCGGCGGAAGTCCACAACCAGCTCCTTGGTTTTATCTGCATTAATCAGCAGGTGGTTCTGCTGACACCAGTCCACAAAATCCTGAATGAGTCCTCTGTATGACCTATCGTCCCCGTCTGTGATGAGGCCGACAATGAGTCATCAGAGAACTTCTGAAAAGTCAGCTGTGTAGAGGGTGAAGAGGAACGGTGCCAGCACCGTTCCCTGGGGGGCCCCCACACTGCAGAGGACAGTCCCTGACACACAGTCCTGTGTCCTCACATACTGTGGGCGGTTGGAGAGGTAGTCCACTATCCAGCATGTGAGGTGTTGGTCCACTCCTGAAAGCTCCAGCTTGTTCCTCAGGATGGCTGGCCTGATGGTGTTGAAAGCACTGCTGAGGTCCAGGAAAAGGACCCGAACAGAGCTCCCGGGTAACTCCAGTTGAGACAAGGCTCGATGGAGGAGGAAGATGAGGGCATCGTCCACTCCGATGCCAGGCTGGTAGGCGAACTGCAGCGGGTCCATGGACGAGCTCACCAGGGGGCGCAGGTGGGTAAGGACCAGCCCCTCCAGGGCCTTCATGAGGTGTGATGTTAGTGCCACCGTCCTGTAGCAGCTAGGGTCCTTGGGATGTGGGGTCTTTGGCACAGGTACGACGCAGGACGTCTTCCAGAGTCGCGGCACCCTTCCCAGCCTCAGACTCAGGTTGAACAGATGTCCAATGATCCCGCTCAGCTGATCAGAGCAGGATCTGAGGAGTCTGGGACTGAGGCCATCCGGTCCTTCAGCCTTCCTGGTCTTTAACCTCCTCAGTTGATTTCTCACCTGGAGGGGTGTGAGGGACAAGTTGGAGCAGGGGAGCTGAGTGTCTTGTGATGTGGATGCGGGGCTAGGAGGGGCAGTGGCGGGTGGCGTTGGTGGCGGTGAGCTGAATACTGTGGTGGTGGTGGGGGGTCAGTGGGGTACTTGGGTAGATTGCTGGCAGATCAAAGGAGGGCTGCTGCAGGGTTGATGTCGCTGGGTTCTGCAAACCTGCAGAAGTAGGTGTTCAGCTCATCTGCCCACTTCCCCAGCTGCCTGAGAGTTTGTCTTCTGGTGGCCTGAAATGGTTTTCAGGCCTCTCCAGACCCCCCTGGTGTGGTGTATATGTACCAGCTCCTTATGTGCTGAGTAAGCTTTAGTATTCCAGCCGTGGTTCTTCTTTCCTGCTTTCTGTTCTTGACTCTGCTCTTCATCTTTACCTGCCTGATCCCTGCTCACTGACTGACTGCCATTAGGTGGTGTGAAGTCTGTCCTGCTTCTGCTGACACTCCTTCGAGTCCCCAGACTCATTAAGGAGATGTTCAACATCAGTCCTTCAGCCCACAGCCATTGATTACGTCTCTGGCTGTCTTAGGGTTAACATTTTTGTCCAGTTTAAAGCTGCAGTAGGTAACTTGTATAAAAGTAATTTTTGTCATATTTGCTAAAACTGTCCCTATGACCAGACAGCAGTACCTAAAAAAACCCCCACCTACTGCTCCTACTGCGATTTGCAAGAATCCACCGCATCCGACACAGAACAACCAATCAGAGCCAGAGGAGCATCTGTGGGAATGTCTGACATCTGTCAATTACTACTCCCACATGCTGCGAACCGCCCCCTCCCTCTGCTCATGCTTGGAGGGGCTTGGAGGCAGGGCATGAGTGCAGCGGAGAGGGAGGGGAAGTTCAAATTTTCAGGCTAAGTCTGCTCTCTTCTCCATCTTACCTACTGCAGCTTTAACCTCTCCTGATGTGGAGACATCACATAAATCTCAAGGCCATCCAGACAATGAAGTGCCTTAACTCTCATTAGGCCTTTTTTAATTTTTTGTTGTCCTGCTGACCTGGTTCCAAGGATGCCTACCTGCATGCCCTGCAGCAAAACCTGCAGCCTGCAGATGGCCACCTGGTTCCTCACCTGGTTCCTCACCACCCCCAGTCCCACATTGTCACACTGCGGTGAGGTCGTCCTGTCTTGGGTTATTGTCTTGTCATTTCCTGTTTTATTTTGAAAGTCTAACTCTCCTCTCGTTTCAGATCACTTGCCCTTCCTCTTGTGTCACCTGTTCGTCATCCCTGATTCCTGATTGTGTCCACCTGTTCCCCATTACCCTCATGTGTTTAAATAGTCTGCGTCTCCCTTTGTCCTGTGCCGAAGTGTTTCGTCTTATGTCCGATCACCAAAGCCTGCATCATAGCTCACAGCCACAGTCTGTACTTGTAAGTCTTGTTTCCTCGTCAGAGTGATTTTTTGTTGTAACTTCTGTAGTTTAGTTTAGCATTTATAGTCTTCTGAGTAATTTGCTTTCTTGGTTTGCCTCCCTTAGGAGTGATTTTTAGTTCATATAGTTCATAGTTGTAGTGAGTCTAGCCTCCATCTTTTAGGAGAGTTTTTTGTTTCTGTCCTGTTCTTTCTATTTCTTTGTTAGCTCATTCTCCATTCGGAGAGACTTTAGTTTAAAGTTTTGTAGCCTTTTGATTTTCCTCTCTGTGAGTGATTTTGATTTTGATAATTTTAATAGATCCGTGTTTGAGATATTTTCCTCCTTTGGAGTGTTTTTTGTTTTCACTAGAGTAGTCAAGAATTCTCATAGATCAGGTTTCATAGCCCCTTTGTTTGCTCTGCATTGAGGTTGTCTTGACTCAATAAAAGTCTGCTCACTGTCATTCTCTGCTCCTGAGTCCTGTTTTGAGTTCGGGCCTGACACACATCTCCCTGGACTTGCCTCCATCAAAGATGATCACCACTGTTCTTGGCCTAGGTTCTTGGCCCACTTCATGCCCTCTCCCAGAGACCCTCAGTCAAGGAAATGTTCCATTCTTACCAGCCGCCTTTGTACCCTGAGCTTAAGAAGGAGGTGAGCATCGCATCGGTCAAGGTTTTCATCTGCTTCTGCTGCATCCGGCTCAGGGCACATGCCAACCTGGTGCACACCTTCACGTGTTAACAGAGAACACTGTTGAAAAAGAAGGTGTGGTTCTCCACCAGCACCAGCTGGTGCTTTTGGGGCCCTTTCAAATCTAGAGGGTGATCAATCTGGCAGCAGCATCTGAGACTCCTTAGGACCATGAGGATTCACCAAACTGTCCACATTGAATCAGTCAGGTAAACTCTGCTGTCTTTAATCACTGTTTTGGTTTTCATCACATGCCTGGTTCTTGATCAAAGTCTGGTTTAATGACAGTTTGTTTTGTTTTGATTGCAGACTTTGACTGGTCTCTGTTCAGGATGAGCTGGCTCAGTTCTTTTCACTCTAACTGTAGGGTCAATGCTCTTATTTTGAAAGGTTCTGGTTGCGAACTAACTATTAGCCAATCACAACCCTCTTCTCTGTCTTGTTTTCTTCTGCAGGAACTTTATTTAGCTTCCTGTACAGCCCTCTGTCCTACTTCCCATAAATATTTGTTGACTGAACTCGACTTTGTTTTGCATCATCTCATGTTTATTTTTAACACTGTGTTGGAATTTTTTTTTATGAACTTAAAACCCTTGCAGTCTGATTTACACCTCCACCAGGAATTAGCAGTTATACATAAAACATGTGTTAAATGTTCTCTTATATCTGCTGGTAATTTGAATTAATTGAAGCAGTGGTAAAGCTTCACTCTGCTGCCAGGGAAAATAATTTATTCATCTTCTGGAGCCCTGCCAGTCATTAAGCTTCAGTATGAGACAAATTCAATATGTGATATTTGTCTTGTAAATTCAGCCTGTGTACTGAAACCACCTTTCTGCTGAATCTCTGTTTTTCCAGTAAACCATTTCCTTTTGATGCACAGACTCAGAATCATCAGATTTTTTTAAACGGCGGTGCATTCAGGTGTTAAACTGGATTAATCAATAGTCTCTTATCAATGATCTGTACTATACACCCTTACACTTGGTACTGAATGAATCTGCATGTGCAGATAATGAATAATCCAATCTTACCTTTGTGTTTATACCTGATATTTTTCATGCGTTTTGCTGTCCTCATTGAGATCAGGTCTCTGTCCTCCAGAGTAAAACCTGAATGTGAGCTATTTGAGGTGGCAGCAAATCAGGTCCAGACTCCCTTAAAAAATCACAGTTTTACTACAGGAAATTCTTGGTTACTGGTCCCCTCTGCTAAACTGTGCACATGTAGTACATTAAGTCATTCCTTCCTTTGTATAAAAAGTATTACATATGTCACTTTGTCTTGGTGGGTTGCAGTACCAGGTGTGTAGGCTCTGTGGTGAGATCAATTCTGTCTGCCCTGTTAACAGCAGATCAGTTGCAACAGTTATGTCTTACTTCATTCTCACCTGTATTGCTGTCATTTGTCATGCAGGTCTGTTGAATACATTTAATAATATACCCAGAACAATGTATCTTTTGTTGCTTTCATGGCACAGAAGACATACAATCAGTAATTACAGTCGTGTCTTTCTTTCAGCCTAACCCACTCTTTAAATTTGAACAACCTATCTTTTCTGTTTGCTGAAGACAAACATCTGCATCAATGCCGGCATGTAGTGGGAACTGTGTTCACACCTGTCTGTGATCCAAACACAATGTGAGCCGCATGTGGTCAGACAGATCTGATCACGATGCATTTATTCTGTGCATTAACATACTTTTTTCCTTCTCTGAAGAACATGTCGACATTCAGGTCACATGTTAATATCATCCAATCAAAGTCTGTGTGTGGACCTAAAGTTTCTGTCATGAAGCAGATCATCACAGATGAGTCTCGTCTCCTTTGCTCATCCGAAAGGTCGATGAGTTAACAGTTAATCTCTGAACACATGATCCACCCTGTCAATATTGGCTCAGTCTGTGTGCGTGTGTGTGTGTGTGTGTGTGTTTGCATGTATTATAGCAGAGCTTCACAACTCACAAACAATTACTGATATCAGGTAAAACAAAGACACACACACTGGAGACGCACACACCTTCCTCATCACAAGAGAGAGAGTGTGTGCGTGTGTGTGTGTGCATGTGCGCATCTGCTGTCCTCAATGGACACACACACAGAATAAATAAGTGTCCTTGTAGCACCAATGGGTGTTTGGCTATGATCACCAGGCTGGCTGCTGAGCTTTGAGCTGGATCAATCTGGATGATCCTTTTCAAAACTCATCAGACCAGTGCACACTTTTCCACTTGGTGTCAGTTCATCTCAGAGGAGCTCTGTCTAGAGAAGGTTCTAGATGTTGATATCTGGCTTTCACTTTGGATGGTAGAGCACGATGGATATGGGGGTCAAACCAAAACAACATTCAGCAAAACACTTCTTGTTTGAGATTGGACAAAGCACAAGTCCATTGAGAGTTTCTATGGTGTTATGGTGGGATGAGTTTGGATTGGATCAGGAAGAACGCTTTAAAGTCATTGTTGTGATTGACTGTTTGGATGTCAGACAAGTGACAATGCTATGGGCATGTGTTAGCATGCAGTCTTTTCCAGCTCTGATAAGACAAAGGCCACTCTGATGTCACTTTATGAAGAGCCCTATTTCCTCAATCCTAATTCTTTCAAGTGGGCTTTCAGGGTTCCAGAGGACACTTAAATGTCATGAAATGTTGAAAGCTAAGAATGAGACACCTTTACAATATTCCCCATGACTTCAGTGTCCTCTTGGTCCTCTCAGACTCACTCTAGAATTTGTGCAAGGACACTGCTGAGCAAAGAAACAGGAAATGACACGGAACTGTTGCCGGGGAAATGGGTTGTGTCCAGTCACAAACAAGAAGTGTTCTATTTTTCCTGTTATCTGAAATGTTGTATTTTCTTGAACATTGATCTGTTTTGACCCTCAGGGCAAACGTAGTAGAGTTTTAACTTGCATTTGTAGATGCAGCAGCAAACTGTAAACTTTAAAATCCTGAAAGAGTCTGTGGTCAGGCTCTCTGGGTGTTTTCCTCGCCCTGAGCGAGCAGGACAGGTCCCTTTTATCAGGACAGATGTTGCTGCCTCGCCACAATACTCGCCTGCTTTAATTCGATCTGTGGAGTCAACTTGGACTCTGTTGCCCCTCTGAAAGTAAGACCTAGAGTCAAAACTTAACCATGGATGAAAAGTGACCCCAGTGCTCTTTGATTACTATGCTGAAAAACGGAAGAGGAAATGGAAAAGACTGTGTTGGTTACAGGTTTCATTTGAGACACTGAAAGACTGTCTAGCAAATTATTACCAATCTGTCAAAGGTGCAAGAAGAAAATATCTTTGGACCATCATCTCCAGATCCTCACAGTCCCAACGCTCTGTTCCACACAGTAGACTCAGTCCTCAGCCCTGTCGCATGCTGTCCACAGCCGTTTGGGAAGCCTTTTCAAACTTTTTCACCAGAAAAATGAATCGTATAGGATTTCATATTTAACTGCCTGCATATGAGTGTGTGCCTGCTCTGCCATCCTCTGACTCTCAGCATCTGTCTTTGTCCCACATTTATGGACAAGTCTCCCACACAAATTCCACCACTTGCCTCTGGACATTGTTCCTACATACATTTAAAAGGAACTATTGGACACTGTTGGTCCTGCAATTTAAATTTTTCTGTGTCCATTTTATTTGTGCATATATTTCATAGTGTCTTGTATTTTATCATCGTCATTTATTGTCGTTATTGTGCCTTTTTAATGCTGTTAGTTCCTTTTTATGTTGTGTTCGTTATCACTGAAAAAAGTAAATGTTTCTTTGTATTTATGAATTGCCTCGTGCCGGATCAAACGGCCCTGATTCCCCACCCCTGCTAAGTACTGTAAATACTCAGTTCTGTACATACAGTAGTTGTGTATATGTCACGTTCATGATCAAAGTGACGAGTAGGAATGTGTAGTGGTGCACGAGTGAGAGGATCATCGCGGCAGACTGCTGCCTGTAGTATTCCTGTAATATACCTAGTACCTAGTATTATTTAACCTAAGAGCCGTTCTACTAAATCAAAACTATAACATTAAGAAGAGGCTATGTCTATAATCACACACTTATTAAAAGACAAGAGTTGTGCAGACAGCAGGAAGACAACTAGATAAAACTAGAAATGCCAGTTGTTTTGGGGACGTGTATGAGGGTGTGTTGGTTGGTGGTGGTGGTGCAGGGCGGATGCTCCCATTGGGCCATTGCCCGTTAACCACGAACGAATCATTGACTGAGGATGAAAATAATAATAATATTAATGGACATCACTTTGAACGGGAGACAAAACCAACATATTCATAGATTTTTATTTATTGTTGGATTACTGATTATTAATTACTTGTTTGATGAATGGATTATATTTTTACAGCACTTTTCTGGTCTATTGGCCACTCAAAACACTTCACCTCATATGCCACATTCACACAGTCACAGGCACATTCATCCATTCATATACAGGCTTTGACACTTCCACACACACTGAAAGAGAGGTGTCTCTGATCTGAGAGACAGAGACACAGCGAGAGAGGGAGAGACAGACAGAGACAAAGAGACACAGAGAGAGAGAGTGACAGAGAGAGAGAGAGACAGAGAGAGAGACAGAGACACAGAGAGAGAGAGTGACAGAGAGAGAGACAGAGAGAGAGACAGAGACACAGAGAGAGAGAGAGACAGAGAGAGAGAGAGTGACAGAGAGAGAGAGTGACAGAGAGACAGAAAGACAGAGAGACAGACAGAGACACAGCGAGAGAGGGAGAGACAGAGAGAGACAAAGAGACACAGAGAGAGAGAGTGACAGAGAGAGAGACAGAGACACAGCGAGAGAGGGAGAGACAGAGAGACAGACAGAGACAAAGAGACACAGAGAGAGAGAGTGACAGAGAGAGAGAGTGACAGAGAGAGAGACAGAGAGAGAGACAGAGACACAGAGAGAGAGAGTGACAGAGAGAGAGAGTGACAGAGAGAGAGACAGAGAGAGAGACAGAGACACAGAGAGAGAGAGTGACAGAGAGAGAGAAAGACAGAGAGACAGACAGAGACACAGCGAGAGAGGGAGAGACAGAGAGAGACAAAGAGACACAGAGAGAGAGAGTGACAGAGAGAGAGAAAGACAGAGAGACAGACAGAGACACAGCGAGAGAGGGAGAGACAGAGAGACAGACAGAGACAAAGAGACACAGAGAGAGAGAGAGAGTGACAGAGAGAGAGACAGAGGCAGACAGAGACAGAGACAACGAGTGAGAGTGACACACACACACACATACACACACACACACACACACACACACACACACACACACACACACACACACACACGCACAGAGAGAGAGAGAGAGAGATTCCGTGACCGGAACGCGCCTCCGCTGCACGCGGTCTCTGGTATTTTTGTACCTACAGGCGTCGCATCGACCGCCGCTGCCGTGACAGGCGCGGTTTGTCTGTTTGTCTGTCTGTCTGTCTGTCTGTCTGTCTGTCGGCATTTGAACGTCAATGTTGCTCCTCGTCGCTCCCGGTGTGTTTGTAGGTCTACCTTTACCGGATGGGAGGGTGATCTGCGGACCTCAGTGAAGACCTCTGAGTTGCAGCTGGAGGAACGAGCCGACGTTCAGGACGTGACCGGAGAGGGTCGGCAACCCGCCGGTCGGAGAAGCCGTTTACCCGGACTAAAGAGGAGAAGCTCCGCTGGCCGGTAGGTGACACATACCTGGATTTAACCCGTTAATTAGCCCGTTAATAACCCGTGATATTCCACTGAGCCGCAGACACTGCATCAGCAGCAATACTGCTACTGACACATGTACCACAAGTAGTAACAGCGTATGAGTATCAGTTAGTATTTTATCCTGCATACCTCTGTGGCTGACATGTTAAACATGTTTTCTAATTCATTTGTATTAATTAGTTGGTTTTGTTGTTCCGTCACTAACAGCCAAGAGCCGTCGTATCCATCAATATATAATATAGATTTATTGATGAAATTATTGATTGATGACGAGAGCAAACATCACTTTTGTCATTGCAAGAAAGCTTGTATTTTGACAGTAGTCTGCCGTGTGTGTGTGTGTGTGTGTGTGTGGGGGGGGGGGGGGGGGGGGGGGGGGGGGTGTCATCTGACCTTTATAAAGTCCATCTCAAACTTCCTTTATGAGGAAGAACTGACCTTAAATCCACAGACTCTGATGATGCAGATCTGAGATCAGGACAGCTTATGTCACAGTGCCTCTCCTTATTTTAAAATTCAGATTTTGTTTCATATGTTTTATCACTGCTTTTGCTTTTGGTAAAAAAAAACAAAAAAACAAAAAAAAAATTGATTTGTTGGTTTGGCACCATTATATCATTCCGATCTTTTACCATCATCTAACACTATAACCCCCCCCCCCCCCCGTCCCCCCCCCCCCCGTCTGAGATCTGTTCTTTTTTCCAGGTTCAAAACAAAGACCAGGACTTTACTGTTTCAGAACTGTGAAACAAACTCAGATCAGCTCAGGATCAAAATGCCACCTATAATATTCTTTTACATTTAGAAACTCGTACTTCAGTGGCATTTGTCTGTAACTGGTTTGTGGTGTTTCAACATGATGCATGTGAACTTGTAATCATGTTTTAAAAAATTACACCAGACAGACATCAGGTTTCAAAACCAATGGATTTGCCACATTAACATCTATTAGTGTTCATAATTACAAAATGATTGCCATGATTCAAACTCTACACAGTTGAATTTTTGCATCAAATAAACTTCCCCTTGTTGGCTTGGTTTATTGTGGTGACGCTCCAGCCCTTTGCATCATGGGACACAGTAGGAGATAGATTGGTCTGATGCTGACTGGAGATTTCTGCCGAATCAGTACGACGTCTGGATGTTTTTGGCGTACCGCACATTTACTTTTTTTTTTTTTTTTGCATACTGCATTTTGGTATCAGTACCAAATCATGTGTACATATGTACTAGTATAGTAGGTGGTTTGCAGTACACCCTATGTCTCTTTGTTCTGACTGGTGGTTCCTTATAAGATCCAGTAAGAAACTGAAAGTTTCACAGAGATCAAACAGAGAGAGCGCAGGCTTTGTCACTGTGATCAGCACAGTTGGGGTTATAGAGTTCTTTACTGGACAGAATTGATGAGTATCGCTCAGGGATTTTTTGCTCATTTATATTAGATGCATTAAGATAAGACTATTATTTATCAACTCTGCAGCAAAGAAATTTGCAGTGTTCAAGCAAAAGGGATAGAGTAATATTAAGAAGCATCAGTAAGAAAAAAAGCAAGACATGATTTTGTAAGTAAACAAAATAATAAGTAGCCTAAAAGAAAGGCAGTGGATGAGTTCATGACGAGTTCATGACTGAATGAGTCAGTTTGGGTGTGTGCAGCAGCAGGAAAGAAGGAGCCACAGTATGTCCTTCACACACTGTGGGTGAAGCAGCCTGTCTCTGAAGGAGCTGTCAGTGCTGTCAGAGGGTCTGCATGGCTTTCTGCCCAGCAGACCACTCCTTAGAAGATGGCTGCTGCCACTGCAGAGTCACAAAGGTCCTCTGGAGAGTCTCATCGGCATACACAGTCTGCTCTGGGCTGTCTTCTGTAGTGCATTTGTATTGTCAGTCCAGTCCAACTTATTATTCAGGTGAACACCTAGTTACCTGCAAGATTCCATCACCTCAATGTCTGTTCACTGGATGTTCATGAATGGAGGTGGGGTCACTTCTCTGTACTCCCTGTCGTTACCATCTGTGACGAGGCAGACGATTGCAGAGTTGTCAGAGAACTTCTGCAGGTGGCAGTTAGCCGAATTGTGCCTGAAGCTTGTAGTGTTGAGGACAAAGAGGAAAGGAGCCAGGACTGTTCCCTTCAGGGACCCTGTGCTGCAGACAACCATATCAGACTCACAGTCCTGTATCCTCACATACTGTGGTTGGTTGCTCAGGTAGTCCATGATTAATGCTGTGAGGTGGTGGTCCTCCCCTGTCCATTCCAAAGTGTCCCTCAGGAATGTGGGCTCTATGGTCCTGAAGTTGTTGGAGAAATCAAAGAACACGATTCTGAAGCTGCTCTCAGGCTTTTCAGGTGAGAGGGATTGCTGTAGATGGTAGATGACAGCATTATCCACCCGGGTTGATAGGTGAACTGTAGCTGGTTGATGGTCCCATTAGGGGGCAGAGATGGACAAGGACCACCACTGGCACCACACAGGATGTTTTCCACAGCTGTGAGTCTTTCCTCAGCTTCAGGCTCAGGTTGAACATGTGGTCTGCACAGGACTTGAGGAGCCCTGAGCTGAAGCCATCTGGACGCACAGCCTTTCTCACCTCGATCACTTGATCATCCAGAGTTCTTTCCTCATCTGGTGAGGGACAGATTGGGCCAGGGGGACTGTTTACTGGAGGTTGGGCATTGGACAGGAAGTGCAGCAGATGTAGAGCTGACTGTTGTGGGAAAGGGGGTTTAGGAGGGATGGGGCAGTACACAGAGACTGCAGATGATGGGGGTTGCAGCAGGGAGGACTGGACAGGGGGACGGGCATCTGACCTTTTCTGTTAAGAAATGAACCAAAAATTTGAATTGCACCAACTCTGACTTGGTAGCCTGAACCCTGTGCTTCATTTTTCTCCCTGTCTGCACAATTGTGACAAAATCAAACTGATCAATAGTGTGTCCGATTAAAATCACCTGTTAGTAAACTGGTGATAATCCTTCAGGCTAGAATCCTTCAGAATTCTCCAGTGTGACAGTAGAAGCACACTAGTGGAACTCAAAGTCAGCCTTGAACTTCAGTTTCATATCTTGTTCTTCTTCAGTACCAACAATCTGCTACATATTAAGTATTGATGAAGTATTGGTGTGTTTTTATGGTTATTATTTATTATTAATGCTGGAGGTGTTGGTAGTGATGCTGCTTTTACAATGTATTGATTTTGCATTAATTGGTTATTGATTCAGCATTTGTGCCAGTGTTGTAGTTTTGATTCAGCATTGATGATGTAGGAATAAAGTATTGATGAGATACAGATGTAGTATTGATGCTGTGCTACTGAAGTTGCAGTGTTTCACTTCCAGAGGCCAAACAGGAAACAGAAAAATAAAAATGACTTCAGTCTTTCTTGATTCTACCAACTAATTTTAGACAGATAGTAATTTTTTTCTTTATGTTTAGGGTTGTTGGATTTTCTGCATTAACGAAACAAGTTTTCATACAATAAAATAAACAATATTTCAGAAGTTAAGTCAGAGTTCTTTTGCCCAGTGTGAGAAACTGTATGTTTAATAGAATTTGTTTTTCATTTCCAAATGTGTGCTGGCTTTTTATCTCCACACTCACTCTGAGCTTGATGTTTCACCATATCGTAGCTTACTTTGATCTTTGGATTTTATGTCGTGCTTTATCAAGACATGGTAAGTTCAGGCTGATGTTTTGCAGATGTTTGACACACCCAGCCCCAAGGCTGTCAGACTTTTCTGTGCAGTGCATGTTGGGAATTCCATCTGAACACTTTTTTTTTCTAAATTCAGCAGGTGACAATCAATTAGTATCAATTTGCCCGTGATTATTGATCTGTCTGTCTGTCTGTCTGTCTGTCTGTCTGTCTGTCTGTCTGTCTGTCTGTCTGTCTGTCTGTCAGTCAGGTGGTGATGTCATCATGATGCTGCCAGTCTCAAGGTTTAAAGGTCAGCCAGTTGGCATGGTGACCACCACAACACCCTGGTTGTCTGTCAGCAGTGACCCTAGTCCCCACTGGCTGTGGTTGGCCAGCTGGTCAGCAGCAACATACCAGACCACACCCCCTCTGGTAATCTACCCCCCAGCTGTGTGGATACCTGAACACACACACCTGATACAGGTAACTCACACATCTGATACAGATAACACACACACCTGATGCATGTAACATGCGCCTTCTACAGGTAACATGCACTAGTACAGGTAACACATGCTTGATAAAGGGAACACACCTTGTACAGGTAACACACATCTGATACAGGTAGCACACACACCTGATGCACCTAACACACCAGATACAGACAACACACACACACACACACACACACACACACACACACACACACCTGAAGCACATAACACACCTGATACAGGTAACATGCACATGGTACAGGTTACACACATGTGATACAAGATACAAGTAACACACACACCTGACAGGTAACACACACACACTTGTGATGCATGGAAGAAAACACACAAATTTTAAATTTCCTTGTTCAGCGGGAACTCAACAGCATGTATTTGATCTAAATATGAGTGAGTATCGTCAAAGAAAAAATAAGTTATCTCTGCAAAAGTCACAAACAGATCAGAGACTACAAATCCCACAATCCTCAGCTGCTCCCACAGTCACCAGTAAATCATGGCATGATTCAGTTAGCAGCTCTGTGACACACTGAGACTGTGGGTATTAAGAATTTTATTCCTGTTTATTTAAATAATTCTCATTTTAATTGCTCATTTGTTTTCTTCTCCCAAAGTAATCACATGTAGAATCTGAGGACACGTTATGTTTGAATTTGTCATCTCATCTGCTCATGTGATAAAAAATGTAAAACTGTTTGAATGGTTTAGATCGAACCTGTTTATGCGATGAAATCTTTGAAGTTAACCCGTTGGAGATACAGTGGTTCAATACAGTGCATCAGTCCTCACCTTTGTCTGTTCAGTCTGATCTAAAGTGTCTTTAAGTGAGTTTAGCCTCCTCTGCAGTCTGGAGATAAGATGAAACTTTAATGATCCCTGAGGGCAAAGTGAATAATTGTCTGTTAATTATTGGTGGCGTGTTAATTATCTCATGCAGCTCTTCTTTAATTCTCTCTGCATAAACTCCAGTGACAGAATTTAACATCTTATCAGCAGACTGAGAGAGTTTGTTTGTGTTGAACAAAGAAAACTGTCTGAAAGGAGTTAACAATAAACTCCTCAGACAAACGGAACGTTTACGTAAAGCTGACCTGAAACTTTCACACCAGTCTGAATTCATCGTGTTTGTTTTATAAGGCGAGAACCTGCAGAGAAATATGAACCTGTGCTCACACGTCTCGATATTTTCAGATTTGGATTTTGAATGCCATCCATCTTTTTGTCCATGATGGAGTGTTTTAGTTTTGTTCAAATAATGGAACTCTGAAAGCACCTTCACCTTGTAGAAAAAGTCCTTTTTAAATATGAAGATGATGTTCAGAGAGCAGATTATCGTCTGTGCTTCAACAGCTTCTTTCTTTACTTTCATCTCCTCTGAGCTTTTAAAAAGACTCATTCTTTGTTAAGAGAGTAGAAAGGTCAGGGACAAGGCTGGGCTGCGATTGGACAGGCTTGGAGAGAAGACTGCTTACTGTCCACCTGTCTGTCTGCCCACTTGTTCTACTAGTTGGTCTGTTTCATTTTGTCACTGTGCTGGTTCTTTTTGTGGTTCTACTGGCACTCAATGTGGCTCTAGCGGTTCTCTCTGTTTTCTACACCATGTCACCAATTGGTCAATCTCCCACCTGTAGGCAGAATAATCCCCACAAGAGTTGAGTCCAATGAGGGTGGTGTGACCTATGAACTTCAGGAGCTTGATGGGTGATGACTGGAGGTAGTGGTGTAGTACAGGGTATATGCAGGTATCCAGCATATACCTACTTACTTTTCAGGCATATGCTCACCTTGAATTCCCCTCAGAGGTGCATCATTCAGTAGTGCTCTACAACCTACTTGTTTTTCTGAGCCAGACAAAAGTATGACATGCACGACTCTGCCTCTGATTGGCTAGTACTTGCTGCCATCATTGGTTAGGTTGGTTAGGCTTTGGCATGAGGATCGATGATTGACTAGGGTTAGGTGGAGAATATCAGGGTAAGCCTACCAGAGGCAAAGTAGGGCAAGTCACACCTTTGCCATCCTGGAATCCTAGGAAAAAAATCTACCTGCCCCGTTGGTTTACCTCAAAGAATAATGCAGCAAAAATATTTCCTTTGCAATATTTAATTAATGAAATTAAATTGCTTTCAGAACTACAAACAACCTTACAATACGTCATCTGTGCTATTTGGGTGAGGGTCATCGTTTGGTGCATGAATAAAGAGTATGCTCTCCTCTTCCAGCACCATGACACCACTGACTGGGGGTTCAGCTGTTGGTGTACAGGCAACAGAGCAGAAGGGAAAGGAGGCAGCTTTAAGGGGAACCAGTGCTGGTGGTTCAGGAGTCTGAGAAGTGTGTTCCCAGCTTCACGTACTGCCTTCCGTCTGACAGGAAGTCAGTGATCCAACTGCAGGTGGAGGCACACCCAGCTGGGAGAACTAGTCCTGTAGCAGAGCCAGGATGATGGTGTGGAGCTAAAATCCTCAAACTAGGTCCTGGCATAGGTTCTTGAGGTGTCTAGGTGCGGGGGGGTGAAGTAGATGGCCATGTTGACAGTGTTGGCTACAGACCTGGCTCAGAATTGCAGGGATTCAGGACTGGGTCTGTGATGGGTTTGAGGTGGAACAGCATAAGGCACTCAACTGGCTTCATTACCACAGAGGTCAGGATGAATGGTCTGTAGTCATTAAGCCCTCTGCTCGCTGAGAGAAAAATGTGTGAACCCTTCAATCTGTTTTTGTCATTTAAGTGGGAACATCCAGCTGTTGAAGTCGTTCCTCTCCTCCCGCCGTTGTATCACTCTTCAACACTTCATCCTCCTCATCCTCACCCCAAGGTATATATATGCACACACACACACACACACACACACACACACACACACACACACA
Source organism: Chaetodon trifascialis (assembly GCF_039877785.1). Classification (NCBI taxonomy): domain Eukaryota; kingdom Metazoa; phylum Chordata; class Actinopteri; order Chaetodontiformes; family Chaetodontidae; genus Chaetodon; species Chaetodon trifascialis. The sequence continues at coordinate 121,963 of NC_092076.1, read as the reverse complement.
CACACACACACACGCACACTCTCACATGTTAGCATGATGCTAATAACCTAAAGTATTTGCAGCTAGCCGAAAGCTGGATCTCACCAGAGGAAGTGGGCATGTTCCAGAGGAGAGACAAACCCTTCCTCTTCACCAATCACATCATCCAGAGGCCAGGAGGACCCGGCCCCCAGACTCACCTGCTTCTGTACCCCTCTCGGCCCTCAGGTGAGACATCAGCTGATGCAGGTAATAAGGGTCAAACCCAGAGAACCCTTTGATCAGCCAGAAATGTGAAATAATGAAACTGGTTTGTTTCCTGTCCAACAGAAATGAGGCTCCTATGTTAGCTCCTCCTCCTCAGTCATCAAACATTTTTGGCTTTGTTCATGTGTTTAAACCTGCTGCTGTTAAATCACATGAGCTGTGCTTCTTTCAGTTCTGTAACCCACGTAGCAGCGAGGACGAGGACAGCTGGTCAAATAAAGTGTTAAATAATAATAGTGATAAAGTTACATGTCAAGCAGTTGGATTTCCATTTTTTCAGCTTTAACACAGCATGTGTCCCATTAGATTGTTATTCTGAATTCTTTATCTTAATGAATCGGTCCATTCAGATCAGGTTTGGGAGTGAACCCGTAGTGACAGAGGAGTGTTTGCAGTTCCAGGTCGTCCAATCAGTCAGCTGTAGATTGAGGCGGAGCTACTCAGCCGGTTCTGTTGGGGGGTTTTCCATCAGCAATGAAAATTCTTGTTTACATGTAAATTTATTCTGAAAGGCAGCACTTCCTGTAGGCAACTAATGTCTGCCATTATGCTACTGCAGCTCAGCTGGAATCAAACCAGCGACTTTGGGAGGCCGGGTGTGTTTTGGGGATGCTGCATTCTCATCTGCCAGGTTGCCTTGACAACAGTGCTCAATGATGGGAGCTGATTGGCTGTGAGGCTTGCTGCTCAGCAGCAGTGAACATGTGTTTTTCTGCTAAGACACACGCACACACACACACACACACACACACACACACACACACACACACACACACACACACACACACACACACACACACACACACACAGACATAAAGCTGCTGTCAAATGTAATATGAATATGATTGGTCAATTTAAAATCACACAGTGGAGCATGATGGGAAATTTCTTCTGCTTTCGATTTGAGACTATAGACAGCTCTTTTAATCAATCATCTGCTGGAAGTAATGAAAACAGTACAGAGTGTGTGTTTGTAAAGAACATTCACATTCACTTCAGTTTCACTTTAATTGAACTACTGCAGCTTCAAACGAAGCTTTTAATCCATGCTGATGAAGCTCTAAGAACAGATAACTGGTCGGGATGTTGTTTGTTCACGTGTCTGTAATGAACTTTGCAGCCTGTGGGGGGGGCTAACAGCACTGTAGACAAGACATTACCAAAAAAAAAAAGTCTTCAGGTTTGGTCGAAATGTGTTTGTGAGACATTGTAAAACCTTATTCTAATTAATGCGTCATGTAGACTGAAGTGAAATGTCTCGTTGTTCTGGTTCCTGTCTGAGCTGGACTGGACGTGAATGGAGTGGACTTAACTGGACTAGAATAGATTGAACTGGATTGGAATGGACAGGACAGGCTGTCAGTCTCCAGTTTTGCTCATGCATGTCTCGCTCAGTGAAACAGCTGATGTTGTAGAGTGACAACAGGTAGTGGACACAATGTCCGTGATGCTGTCAATGTCTTGTTTGATGTATTTGAGTTCTGTGTTTTCCCTCCGAAGCCTCTCTGTTAATTTGTTTGTGAGGATGTTCAGATGCAGTCAGAGGCTTCTGGAAGCCAACTAATGCAGATTAAATTTGCTTTGATTTTGGTGAACGTGGGTGGGTGTTCGTGTTTTAGATGTTTTCTGGCAGAAAACTCAGTTGCTCTTCAGTTTACAGTTTATCAGGCCGGATTTGTTTCAGGTTTTCATTCCAGTCATGGATGGAAAGCGTCTGCATGTGAAGCTTTGACTGAAAATCACAAACAGCTCAGCAAATAAAAGACACGTGTGATGTCTGTGCTTAAAAAAAAAGTCTTAAATGAAGCCTGAATGCTCTTTTACATAACCAAAGGGAGGAATTGAACATAGCATAAATGAAAAATTTCAATTTCTATATTCTGACTTCTTCCTCTATTCTATTCTGACTTTAAGTACATCATCAAAGCAAAAATCAAATGGTGTTAATATGTAGAGACTGTTGTCTCCAGTTGAAATGGGATGTACCTGTGAAGGAGGAACAAGTGGAAACACACTCAGACTTCATTAAGATAAAATTGAAAGACTGGACAGGCTAGATCTCCAGGTGAGACATCAGGTGAAGAGAAGAAGGATAACAAATCATTAGATCTCCACACAGAGACAATGAAAGACTGCCATGTGTCCACTTAGAGAAGATCCGTGTCCTCCAATTGGTTCTCCCAGACTACCTACATCAGCATGCTGTCCCCCGCCAAACTGAACTGAAACTGAACAGTCTGGGCTTGAGCGCCACACTCTGCAGCTGAAAACTGGATTTCCTTACAAACATAGCTCAGACAGTTCTGATCAGTGGTCTCACCTCCTCCAGTCTAACGCTGAACACTGGAGTCCCCCAGGTCTCCCCCTTTTAATGCTGTGCATCCGCAACTGAAATCCCAAGATGTAGAGAAGTCTGCAGTGAGGTCTGAGGAGGACGCTGCCCTCACCAACCGGGTTCAAACCATCAGAGCTCAGAGAACAACCAATGAGCTGATGCCTCAGTTCAGGAAACAGGAGGTGAAGAATCACAGAGGAGCCAAGGAGGAGCAGAGAAGCAGTTTCAGGTTCCTGGGAGTCACAGAGAAGCTGTCCTGGTCATCTCACATCTCCACCCTGAAGCTCAGAGACGACTGAGTTTCTGAAGGAAAAATCATTGGAAACTTTGACAGAAAATATGAAAAACTGACCTGGTTTGTGGACGGACCAGGACAGGAGGACCTGTGTGTGCGTGTGTGTGTGTGTGTGTGTGTGTGTGTGTGTGTGTGCAATATTCAAATTCTAAAAAAATGACAATTTAATTCTGGAAAACATGCAGATGCACTGAATACACTGCATGATGGACACAATGGAGTCACAAAACCACAGTTTCTAAGGTCCAGTAATTACTCTTTAGCTGTTGTAGTGTATTTCAGTACAGTGTGACGTAGTGTATTTCAGTGCAGTGTGACGTAGTGTATTTCAGTACAGTGTGACGTAGTGTATTTCAGTGCAGTGTGACGAAGTGTATTACAGTACAATTTGACGTAGTGTATTTCACTGCAGTGTGACGTAGTGTATTACAGTACAGTGTGACGTAGTGTATTACACTGCAGTGTGACGTAGTGTATTTCAGTGCAGTGTGACGTAGTGTATTTCAGTGCAGTGTGACGTAGTGTATTACACTGCAGTGTGACGTAGTGTATTTCAGTGCAGTGTGACGTAGTGTATTTCAGTGCAGTGTGACGCAGTGTATTACACTGCAGTGTGACGTAGTGTATTTCAGTGCAGTGTGACGCAGTGTATTACACTGCAGTGTGACGCAGTGTATTACACTGCAGTGTGACGCAGTGTATTACACTGCAGTGTGACGCAGTGTATTTCAGTGCAGTGTGACGCAGTGTATTACACTGCAGTGTGACGCAGTGTATTTCAGTGCAGTGTGACGCAGTGTATTACACTGCAGTGTGACGCAGTGTATTTCAGTGCAGTGTGACGCAGTGTATTACACTGCAGTGTGACGCAGTGTATTTCAGTGCAGTGTGACGTAGTGTATTACACTGCAGTGTGACGCAGTGTATTTCAGTGCAGTGTGACGTAGTGTATTACACTGCAGTGTGACGTAGTGTATTACACTGCAGTGTGACGTAGTGGATTTCAGTGCAGTGTGACGTAGTGTACTACACTGCAGTGTGACGTAGTGGATTTCAGTGCAGTGTGACGTAGTGTACTACACTGCAGTGTGACGTAGTGGATTTCAGTGCAGTGTGACGTAGTGTACTACACTGCAGTGTGACGTAGTGGATTTCAGTGCAGTGTGACGTAGTGTACTACACTGCAGTGTGACGTAGTGTATTTCAGTGCAGTGTGACGTAGTGTACTACACTGCAGTGTGACGTAGTGTATTTCAGTGCAGTGTGACGTAGTGTACTACACTGCAGTGTGACGTAGTGTATTTCAGTACAGTGTGACGTAGTGTATTGCAGTGCAGTGGTTCAGGAAAGGACCACAACCATGTGGAGGCTTACACAGCAGTAGATTGTTTTTACAGCCACAGTATGAAACTAATGCAGATCCAGACCAACATGTTTCTCTGTGTCCAGGTCATGTTAGAAGAGAGGCAACAAAGACCAGAGACTCTGATCCAGAGGACTTCTCCTCTTCATCCTTCTCCTCCTCCTCCCTCCCACTGCACCTCATCTCTGTGTCTCCTGCTGTCTGCCTGCCTCACTGCACTACTGCCCGTTCAACAGGTGAGTCTGGTCGTGTCTCAGGTGTTGTCTGAATTTGGATCAAAAACACATTCTGGATCTTGGTTCTTGTTGGTTCTTGTTTTGGTTCTGATTTGGGATCTGGTTCTGTTAGACATTAAGGTCGTTTTCACACCTGACCCAGCGGACTCGGTTCGATTGGGGAGCTGAAAGTCGCAGCATTGTTGCATTTATCACTAGTTTCGGTTCTGCTTTCACACTGTGATTTCTAAAGCGCACCGAACTTTCTGAGCAGCATCACGTGGTTGGAAGGGGCGCTCGTCGATTGGACAAAGCAGGAGGGGAAATTCCTTCCTCCCGGCCCGGAAAAACGACCGTGAATGCAACTGTTCCTATAACGCTATCGTAGCTCGTCAGGGATTGATTCTGTTATTTTTCTAACTTTGACGATCTAACGTGACAGCATACGAGCTCAGAGTTTGAGGACTGTGACTGTTTGTAGCTGTGATTTGATTTTGTTTAAATATGCCAAATTGTGAATTTATGGGTTATTGTTGTTCAGACAATTGAGCTAAGTTAGCTAGCAACTGCTAATGTCAGTGGTCACTTGTTGCCATAGCAACAGTAAACATTCACGTAAGGACTAATGAGCTGTAAATAGAGATGCAGAATCAGGCTATATTATAAATACAGATGAGATGCTTTGTATTTTAGCACAGAATACATGATTTTAGTAAACCTATAACTGCATATGCACTGTGTACAGCGTCACTTCGTACATTTGGTCCTGTGTTTGGTCTGCTGAGCTCTCACACTGCATACGAACCGAACCAGGAAGGAGGAAGGAGGTTCACTTGCAAGCGAACCGAGACCACGTTTTCAGGCGGACCAGAGTTCGCTTGTTTGGTCCGCACCAGAGTTCGGATGAGCTTTCACACCTGCCCAAACGAAGCGGACCAAACAAACTCTGGTCCGTTTAAAGTGGACCAAAGAGCTCTGGTGTGAAAGCGACCTAAATGAAGAGGTTAACAGTTCTGCTGCATCTTTAAACAGAACTGTTTTTAGATGATGCAGAAACGACATCTTTATAAGTAAAACATGAAGATGAGGATGAAGAGCTTGATGTGTTCATCTAATCTCTTATTTTCGTTTCACATCAGTCTCCAGAGGAGAACCATCAACCTGGTTTAACTGCTTGTTGACGGCTTTAGGTGGTTTCCTTTCATGTGTAATCAGTCTAATCAATGACCCTGTCGAAGTGATCACGTAATCATCTGTTGAGCTTTAATAACGCAGATGTTCAGAAACACACAGCTGATTCATTAAACTGGTCACATGTATTGATGAAGGACAGGTCTGTTGAGGAAGATGGTGCTTTTATATCAGAAATTTTCAGTGTTTGATCAGTTTCTGAAAGATTCACCTGAACCGGAGTGATGTTCTCAGAGTGAATTGAGTGATTCTCACTTTTACCTGAGCCTGGCGGGGGGTTACATCTTGTTGAATTATGGGACATATAGTCATGTTGCAGCTGCATAATGTGACTTAAGTCTCTTTGACAGTGTTATTTTAGCAGCTTGTCATGTGTGACAGACTTTATCTCCTCCTCAGGCCTTGTCGTTCTATTGTTCAGCCGCTCTTCAGTTCTGTTGTTTATTTTTAATCTTAGCCAATTAAAATCCGGCTCTCCTTGATTTCATGCTGCTGTGCAGCAGCAGCAGCAGCAGCAGCAGTAGCATCTGCTTTGGTTTCCTGCAGCAGAGACGAATCTGCAGCTCAGCATGTCATTATTGAAAATAAACTAACAGCAGCATGAACACAAACCAAATGAAAAGCAGCTGCAGAATGTGAATGTCAATATGTGACTGAAGTCTTCTGACTTTTACTGTTTGAATTTGTCAAAACAAACAAACAAAAACCCACAATTCACTCAGTTTAGACCAAAACCTAAAAACAAGGTTACTCTCAATAATCTAGTGTTTGTTGTTCATTTTAGCTGCCATGCTAATTAACTGTGTGTGTGTGGTTGTGTGTGTGTGTGTGTGTGTGTGTGTGTGTGTGTGTCACTGCCTTGTTAAAAATAAATGATTCATCAGCTTTTATAAAATGTAAAATAGCTCATTACAGCTGTGTGTGTGTTTGTGTGTGTGTGATTTCTCAGAGGCATTGTTTAATCTTCTTTCCACAATCCCCTGCTCCTCTGATCCAGATGTGTGTTTGATGAGGTAATGAGTTGTGAATACAGCTTATAAGGTCACACACACACACACACACACACACACACACACACACACACACACACACACACACACACACACACACGCACACACACACACACACACACGCACACAGAATTTAATTGAATGTTCGTAATTTTTTATTCATCAGCGAACAGGTTAATCTGGTAATTGATCAGCAGAGTAATTCATCTCCTCTACCGTCCTGTGATGCCCTGCATCTGGACTGGCAAGTCATGTCTGTGCAGATGATGGTCCTCCACAGCTCACCTGTTGCCCCCCTCACCCACAGCCTTCATACAACAACAGGAGGGTTCCCTTCTCTGGCAGTTTGAGGCCATTGTTTCTGTCAGACCAGAGAGGAAAATACTGGATGGTGTAAGAAGGATGGGGTAAAACACCTGAATCAGAAACAATACCAGCCAGAGATGCTGAATCTTTATAGAAGCACCTACCTGCTCAGGTAACCACAAACTCCTCTGTCAGTGGTTTGGTTTTCTGCATGAATAAACCGATGCTGCTCAGACTTCGTGGTGGTTGCAATCACTGTGACAGTATGTCTGTGAAGGTTCTCATTCACCCAGTTCATGATACTTGTAAGTGCTTTCCAAGAGCAGCTGGACTTGCATGTGGCTCTAGAAGATGTTTTGCCTCTCATCCATAAGGATTCTTCAGTTCTTGGTGACTGGTGGGAAGTGCCAGGCATCCTCTTGCAGGATCATAGTTCCGCCCAGCGTGTCATGTGAGTCATCAGGGTTATCGTGTATGAAAAGTGCCATATAAATAAAGTTTGATTTGATTTGACGTGAGTCATGGTGTTAATGGGTCAATGGGTGTTAATGGCTGAGAAGTTGGTGGTGTCTTAAACCACCTCTTCTGTTCAGTGATGGTTGTTAGTTTGGCAGGGATGGCTTCTTTCAAACCATAGGTCTTCTCTTGCCAAAATACATGCATTATTGTCAAATGAGTGTCCCTTGTCCTTGAGATGTAGGTGGACTGCTGAGTCTTGACCTGAGATGTTGGCTCTCCTGTGTTGTGCCATGCAGTTGTCCCTACACCATTAACCCCTTCCACCAAACTGTGTTGTAATGACAGTGAAGTCATCGCTCCAAGGAAGAGGTTTCCGCTGGGGCAGAAATTTCAAAAACTGCCATATTTAAAATCACTGAGCTCTTTACAACCCACTCTAAATATTTGTTATACAAAAATTCATGACCATATATCCTGGATTGTATTCACCTGTTATCAGAAGGCATGGCTGAAACACCTGAACTCCATAATGAGTAGGGGTGTCCACTGACTTTTGGCCATATAGTGTGTCTGTATATTTGGCAAATGAATTGATGCATCCAGTTCAAATCTCTTCCCGAGCAGAGGGTGTGGTGCAGACCTATGAGTGTTGTATTTGCCCAGTTACAAGCTGTGATCATATATGTTGCACATGTGAAGATTCACATTGTGCTCGTTTTTGTCTTTATCTTTTCTGGATTAGCGGATCTGTGTAGTGTTCCTGTTTGTTCAGTTTTTATTGTTCCAGCTTCAAAATCAGCATATTGAAGAAATTTTTTATTATTTTATAAGTTAATCATCCATCCATCCATCCATCCATCCATCCATTTTCTATAACTGACTATCCCTTTCGGGGTTGCGGGGGGGCTGGAGCCTATCCCAGCTGTCAACGGGCGAGAGGCGGGGTACACCCTGGACCGGTCGCCAGTTGATCACAGGGCGACATGTAGAGACAGACAACCATTCATGCTCACACTCACACCTAAGGACAATTTTAGAGTCACCAATTAACCTAATGAGCATGTGTTTGGTCTGTGGGAGGAAGCCGGAGAGAACCCACCCAACCACGGGAAGAACATGCAAACTTCGCACAGAAAGGCCCCGCCCGACCCGGAGGTCGAATTTGCGACCTTCTTGCTGTGAGGCACACGTATTACCTGCTGTCCACCGTGCCACCCTAAGTTAATCATATCATGCCAATTAGAATACATTTAATTTTGCAATAAAAATCTTGTTCTTTGTTCCCTGAGGGTTGTTCCTGATGTTGAAAATGAAATTTGTGACTAAATATGTTTATCAACAACCTTTTTGCAATGTCTAAGAGTAGAGGATAACGAGACAGCAGTGCCGTCAGGAAACACTAACTGTGACTAAATCAACATGAAATACTGTTAATGAAAAAACAAGGCTGAAAAAAACAAACAAACAAACAAACAAACAAACAAACAAACAAACAAACAAACAGTATGACAGTCAAGAAACAGTGTGTATGGAGTGCTGCTCTGGTGTGAGACATGGTGTCCCTGTGGTGCTCATTGGTTTGGGAATCCTGCAAGTTTAGAATTGTTGAAGAAGTCTGAGGCACTCGAGACTTCTTCAACAGAGAATTAAAAGCCTCTAATGTCTTTTATCTGTTTAGAGATGTAAGAAACTTTTAATATTTAAACTTAAGTCTAAAGCAAGACAGCTAATGAGCTAGTGAGCTAACAAGGTAAAAGCCACACGCCTTGCAATCATAAACAGCCTGGTATGCATCTAACACCTGAGGGGTGCTTACTAGGTGTTAGGTAAAATTTTAAAATGCTGTATTTTAAAAAATTCTGTTTTTAACTTTATTTTCTTACTATTATTCAGTGGTTTTGGGGCTGCACGGTGGACAGTAGGTAGTGCGCGTGCCTCACAGCAAGAAGGTCGCAGGTTCGATTCCCGGTCGGGCCTTTCTGTGTGAAGTTTGCATGTTCTTCCCGTGCATGCGTGGGTTCTCTCTGGGCACTCCGGCTTCCTCCCACAGACCAAAAACATGCTCATTAGGTTAATTGGTGATTGTAAAATTGCCCCTAGGTGTGAATGGTTGTGTGTTTGTGCCCTGCGATCGGCTGGTGACCGGTCCAGGGTGTACCCCGGCTCCTGCCCGTCGATGGCTGGGATAGGCTCCAGCCTCCTGCAACCCTGAAAGGGATATGCGGTATAGAAAATGGATGGTTTTTATTATTTTCTTAATTATTTTATTCAGTGGTTTTTTCATATGCATTGTCTTTAATTGTCTTGTCTTTAATTTCAACCTTTTTTGTTTTACTATTATTATCAAGGGGCACCGTCTCATTTCACTTGGTTCATGTGATTAGGGTTAGGGTTAGGGTTCATTGTAAACCACTTTGAGCTGCATTTCTTGTTTGAATGGTACTATACAAATAAAGTCTAGCATTATTATTAATCTCAATCATACAGAAACAACAAGACTAGAAAATATTGGTAATAATGGCTCACATGATCTCGCTCAGGTGATTTCACATGTAAACAAAATGGAGACTACCGTGATGCAACAACTTAAAGCTGCGCAATTAGACAAAAACAAAAGCAGAAGCCTAAATGAATCAGAATGGGAAAATGGTTGGAGATGTAGGCAGTATGGGTTTTCTATTCTTTTTAGATTTTCCTTGTCAATTTTAGTATTTCAGGACAGGTTTTCCCCAATTCACCCCTCCTGACAATCAGAGGAGAAATTGGGTCTGGACCCTGGTCAGAACAAATGTTGGCCCCAGATTATCTGGTAATGTGAGGGGATTATGGACCCAGTCATAAAACCTCCTGAACTGCTTGGAGACTCACTGGTGCCGGCTGATAATTTGTATTTGGTTTCTGTCAGTCTGAATGAAGTGTGCTTTATGATGATAAAATTACTGTTTCTGTGAATGGAGTCTGGTGGATTTGGTGAGAGTGATATAACAGATGTTTCTGGAGTGATATAACAGATGAAAGGATCGTTAACAAAAAGGTCTGTCTCTGAGTCTGTCAATGGTAAAACTTTAGTGGACGTACATCGACAGTGTACAAACGGCCGGAGGGACTACACTGCAGTCCTTGTTGTGGCTGCGGCTGCAGCGCTCTTGTTCAATACTGGAAATACTTCAAAAATTCTTTCTCTCCATTAGTCACCGGAAGTCCTCCCATTTGTCTGGGACACCGAAATCTTTCAGGACTCAAGGACCAACGGCAGCTGAAAACTCTGCAACCTGTGTGCTGCTTTCATGGGTCGTCATGCAATGAACAAACCATAGCACACACACACACGCACGCACGCACACATACACAAGCATGCACACGCAGTCGTGTTTCTAGAATTTATGGGGACGTTGCATAGACGCCCCTAACCCCCTAACCCTAACCCTAACCCTTACCCCCCATTTCATGGACTTACCCTAACCCATAACCCTAACCCAAACCTGACCACTACTAGCCTAACCCTGACCTTATCTTACCTAACCTTAAACTAACCCTAACCCTAAACATAAGCTAAGCCCTAACCATGCCCTAAACCTAACCTTGACCCCAGTCTTCACCCTAAAATTTAATGATTTACATTATGATGACCTGTAAGCACAGTGAGTCCCCACAATGTGATTGTGTAATACACACACACACACACACACACACACACACACACACACACACACACACACACACACACACACACACACACACACACACAGGCTAAATCAGTACTGATCTCTGTGTTAAGAAGCAGTTTGACAAAGTGACTCTATAAAATGAGACCTGAGCTCCAATGAACACACACTACTACACACAACTACACACACACATATACAAAACTGTACAACAGACAAACACACAATTCTCCAGGGTGTAATTGGCTATTTTCAGGAGGACTGTTCATAGCTCATCTTTACAGGGTTGTGCTTTATATTGTACACTCTATCTCTCACGCTTACATTCTCTCTCTCTCTCTCTCACACATACACACACACACACACACACACACACACACACACACACTGTGCTCAGTCTGTATTGATAAGGGGCTGATTGATTGAAGAAGCTGAAATGGAGGTAATTGGCCACAGGAGGTGGAGAGCGTGTGTGTGTGTGTGTGTGTGTGTGTGTGTGTGTGTATGTGTGTATGTGTGTATGTGTGTTTGTGTCTTGTACAGCTATCTTTGTGAGAACCATCTTTAGACCTTGGGAGTGAGGACATTTCCGTAAAGTGAGGACATTCTGGCTGGTCAAAGAAAAATAAATAAATAAATTATATATATATATATATATATATATATATATATATATATATATATATATATATATATATATATATATATATATATATATATATATATAATAAAAAGTAGATAGGAAATCAGATAAGAAGGAGTCATTATTGGATGGAGTCATTATTCAGCGTTATTTCAGTGGGTTGGAATGATTTTCTGTTGCTGTTCTTCCTACATCCGAGTTGAAGAACCCTCCAGCTGAAAACACTGTTGTCTGATCAGTAGGTCATGCAGAGGGTGTGAAGTGTTGTCCGTTACGTTGGCAGTTTCTTCAACATCCTTCTGTCAGCAACCAGTTCCAGGAGCTCCAGAGCAGCCCCCAGCACGGAGCCAGCCATCTTTATTGCTTCTTCCGTTTTTGTTGTCACTGGCTCTGATGCTGCTGCTGCACCAACCCATGGCTGCAATGAAAATTACACTTGCAACAGCCAAAAGATCTGCAAAATATTGCTGCACATATGGAAGGACCTAAGCTTCCAGAGTCTGCTTTGTCACTTCCTGTAGATAGCCTCAGTGCTACACTTCAGTCCGCTCTGTTGTCAAGGTGAACTCCCAAGTATCCACTAACTTCACTTCTTCTCCCCGGACAGAAAAGGTGTTGAAATTACCCCCGGTCCTCCCCAAGTCCACAACCATCTCCATTATCTTGGAAGGAGGTGGTTATTTCCAGTCCACGGCAAAAAAAATGGACGACCAGGTCCCTGCACTCAGTCCCCTCTCCACCAGAGGTCTGGTCTGTAATCATTTAGGGCAGATGGAGAAGAATTCTTTGGTACCGGAACAATGCAGGATGTCATCCACAGCACTTGAAGCTTCTGGTCTGGTCTGCATAGGCCCTCAGGACCGTGGGGTTGGTCCATCTGCACCTGCAGCTTTGTTCTGGAGCCATCTCTCCACCTGTGTCTTCACCTGGCTGACAGGCAAGTGGGGAAGGTAGAAGGGGGCTCAGTGTATCCTGCGTTGTTGATGGTGTTGGGCCTGTGGCTTCACCCCTGCCCATGTTCAGTGTGAAGCACTGTATCATGGTCAGGATCAGTGGGTTTGGGGAGGAACAATGTGAGTGGTGAATCAGTTCAATTCAAAAGGACTTTATTGGCATTTGGAACATACATTTCCATACATTAAGCAGGTAGAAAATAAAAACAAAAAGGTACAATATAAGTGCAACAAGTAAATATTAACTAAATTAGTCTATTAGTCTATCTATTGGTCTAAGTGTCAACAAAGCTGTGGAACATTGCAAGCTTACAATCAAGTATTATAGTAATTCCTATATGTGTAAATAACAAAAATATATAAACCAAATAGGTTTGATGTTTAAGCCCAGGTACGTACAGGTCTTCTTTGGAACATGCTAATGTTTGTGTGCTTCAGATTCGGGGTGGAGGCTCAGGTCTGACAGAGTTTGTCAGAGGATGGAGATGCTGTTGTATCTCCTCTGTGGTGTCCACTTCAGTGATGGTGAGGAGGGCTGCACCTCTATCTCATCTTTGTGGACAGAAGTCTGTGTGTTGCTGGTTAATCTTGACGGCTCACTTGTTGTTTTTGTACATTGAGTTGATGATATTGTGTGGTTTCCCTCCAACTCTTTGCAGTAGTTTGTACTTCAGACCCTCAAGCTACATGGAGGCCAAAGCTTTTTTAAAATGGACAAAGCAGGAGAATCATTTGGTTTGTTTTTTTCCTTTGGTGTCAGTTAGAATGCTGAGGGTGAAAATCAGATCTGTTGTATGATCGTTTGGTAAAAAACTGATTTGGGATTTGCTCAGGATTTTTTTTAGTAAGGAAATTAAGGAGACGATCTTCCTGAGGATGCTGTTGACACAGATTCCATGGTAGTTACTGGGGCTTAATTTATCTCCACTTTTGTGAAGCAGTATTACTCCTTATCACTGAAGAGTTGTGAGACGGGAGCAGCTGTGTGGGCAGGCAGTGGGGTGTGGGGTCTGTGTGGCTGGTAGAGGGGGAGGACAAAACTGAGGGTCTTGTGCTAAACCTGTTGAAAAACAGTCAGTTCGTTGGTTTCACTTTCAGCTCCTTTGGCACACTCCAGTAGATCTCTGTCCAGAGATGAAATGATGGACATGTAGCCGTGAGGGAACTGTGTTCAAATTCTGAGAAAATGCCATGAAAGCATTGAGGTGTTGTGCTAATAGCCTGACTGTAACAGAGTTGAAGATGCCATGTCTTCATGTCTGCATTAGCTGATGGTGGTATCTGAACAGCAGCAACGATGCTGCATATGAATTCTCTTGGCAGATAGTATGGATGCAGGCTCACTGCTAACAGTTGAATGTCTTGTCTACAGAAACACTCCTTCACACTGTTGTTCACTAACACTGCAATCCGCCCTCCTTGCCATTCTTCCTGCAACCTCTATCAGCCTGTACCCTCTCGAGTCTGGAATAGGGTTCACGGGTTTGTGCAGCCATGTTTTGCTGAAGCACGTATCGCTGCATTCATGAGATTCCTATTGCTGCCACATCAGTGCCCCGAGCCTGTCCGTCTTATTCATTAGGCGCCTCACACTCCCCATGACAATCAGAATCAGAATTAGCTTTATTCTCCAAGTATGTCTGCACATACAAGGAATTTGACTCCAGTTTAAACATTGCAATCAATGTACTTGCAAAGGAAAAAAGACAAGTAGACATACAGCTCAACGAGGACAAAGAGACAAAAAAAACAACAGGCAGTAAAACAACATATACAATGAAATTTACAATGTGTACTGGTTTAATGTTGACAGTGACACTGAGGGATGGATGTTTATGTTTTTTTTGTATTATTATTATATTAGTTGATGATAAACGGCCATTCAGTAGATGTTTTGGTTCAGCTGCCGCTTGTTCTGATGCACCAGAGGACCAGCTGTTCCACCTTCCGTCAGTATGCAGACTCATCACCCTCTTGCATGAGGCCGATGACCGTTGTGTCGTCTGTAGACTTGAGGACTTTCTCAGACGTGTCTCCTGAGGTGCAGTCGTTGGTGTAGTGGGAGAAGAGCAGGCGGGAAAGCACACATCCCTGAGGGGCTCCAGTTCTGATGGTCCAAGTACTGGATGTGATTTTCCACAGTTTCACCTGCTGCTTCCTGTCTGTCAGGAAGTTTGTAAAGTCATCACAATAGTCTGACTCCACATCCATGGCGACTACGTAAGCTATGTCAAGGCACTGTGTCTTCTCAAGCTTCAGTAACATGTGTGTCTGGAGATACACTTCCAGAGAGTTAATGAGTGGTTTGATGAAGAAGTCAATGCATTTGGGTGCTGCCTCAGTGATAGCATCTGTGCCACTTAAGATGGGTCTGCCTTGGGTGAGTTCAGGTTCTTGTGTATTTTGGGAAGAAAATAAAATATTGCTTGTCTGGGTTTTTGAGGCAGAAGGAAGTTCTTTTTGTGTGATTGATTTATTTTCAAAAGTAGTGTCCACCATACTGTAAGTTTAAGTTCGCGTTTCATCTATTCAGTAAGATTGGAGGTTAAACGGACATAATATCGTACGTCACTATTTTGCCCAAAAGTCTAATCAGTGCATTGTTTTTGTCTTTCTGCTGTTGACCTTTTTCATTTGCCCCATTTTGTTTATCGTTTTTGTGGACAGAGTCCATTACATTGTCTAAAAGAGGCAAATTGAGTGGACAGTAGTGCCTCCTCATGTTTGCTTGCACTTTAAAATGCAGGCCTACATGACTGATACACACAAGACAAAACACCAAAATAAAAGCAGGTAAAAACTGATTTTCATGGCTGCTCACAAACACAAAAACAAATAATATTTTGTGATGAAAAATTTCTTATCTTCATCTGCAGCTCTTTCTTGCTGATTAATAAATAAAAGAAATACATGAATGAAACATGAGTGAAAAGGTAGAACTGCTGTAGTTTTAAATTTTTTAATCATTGTGAAATTCTTGAAATTCAGAGTTCATGTTAAATAAACATTAAAATAAAACTACAGAAACTCATCATGAAGACACTGGAATGTGTTTCATTCATTGATCACAATCAGGATCATTGATTGATTAAAGTTTTGTATGTGTGTTGGTTCATGACTCACATGGCGATTCACTGTTCACCTGCATTCCTCACCTGAAATGTCTGCTGTAACTCTACACGTTTCAGATCAGGTAACATTTCAGACACTGAAGGAAAATCAAAAAACATTTTAAAGAAAATAAAGATCTTTAAAATATTCACATCAGCTTTTATTATTCACATTTAATGGCAGCATAGAGACAGAAAACAGAAAAATAACGATTTCAATCAAACGACAAAAAGAACGAGTTCTTTAAGGTGATGTTATTCAAACTGTGGTAGTCAATGTGGGGACAAGGGACTGATCCTTTATAGAGACAAAAAAGACCCAGCAACCAGCAGGGGAGGAAGAGGGTTGAATAGTGGCCGCAGTGCGTGAGTCATCAATAAATTCCTGCATGGCCTCTCTTTCGGGACGAGACTGGTTGAAAGGTCCAGCAAGGCCCCAAGAAGAAGATCAATGGCAGAATCACAGGGACTATGACGAGGTGGAGAGATCCAAGTGTCGACTGAGAACCTCACCCAGATCAAGAAACACAAATCTAGAGAAGCAACAGCACCCTCTGCTGGAGGAGGGGGAAGCACGGCCGTGGCTGTGATAATGATCAACTTTAATCAACTTTAAATCAGCTGTAACCAAGTATGATCAACCTTAATCAACTATGGACAACTTTAAATCAGCTTTAATCCTTTTTAATCAACTCTAATCACCTTAGATTGACTTCCACCCTCAGGACAAACACCCTGAGAAAAGCTCTGTCATCATCATCTCATTGCTCATTTGGCACGGTGGAAACACTGTCGCCTCACAGCTAGAAGGTCCCGGGTTCGATTCCCGCTGCGGGCGCCGGGGGTGTGTCCTCCACCATGTGTCCGGTGCCTGCTGATTGAGGAAAGGGGCCTTTCTGTGTGGAGTTTGCATGTTGTCCCCGTGTTCACCTGGGGTATCCTCCTTAAAAAAAAAAACCCCAATAAAAACATGCAAGAAAATCATCACCTGACCAATGGTGACAAAGGAAACTGGTCCCCGGGCGCCGGTCGGATGGCAGCCCACCGCTCCTGGTCTGCCACGGAGGAAGGACGACCAGGATGAGATAAATGCGGAGGACAAGTTTCACCAAATGCATGGCGTGTGTGCATGAGCATGTAAAATTATGTGACGAATAAGATGATTGTCCTTCCGATTTTCTTCTCATTCTCACTCATTTCAGGATGAACATTTCTCTCAAGTTTTCTGGACTTACTTTGTTTTTCAAAATAAAATTAGCAGTCAACATTAATACTGACATACAGTAACGTGTGCGTGCACACACACACTGGAACACAGCAGTTAATTTAGTGAATAATTTCACAGCAGGTTTGCTCATATAACAAGATGAGAGTGGATATCACTGATGAGATGCACTGCATACACACAACACACACAAACTCAGTAACGCAGACACACATGCACACGCATTTCAGTGTATTTAGTATATTAAAAATTGAGGAAGTCTGAGGAAAAAGGCTGATTTATGACAAACTTTTCACCTCTCACCTTCCTCACCCATCACACTCCTCCTCTTCATCCTACTCCTCTCTCCCCACGTCTTCTTCGCCCCTCCCCTCCATGGTCTCCTCTTCTTCTCTTTGCTTCATCAGCTGTTTCCTCTCAGGTGTCTGGGGCACTGTTAGTGTGTGTGTGTGTGTGTGTGTGTGTGTGTGTGTGTGTGTGTGTGTTTGTGTGTGTGTGTGTGTTTCAGTGTGTGTGTGTGTGTGTTTCAGTGTGTGGGCATGTGTGCATGTGTGTTTTGGGACGTGTGTGTGTGTGTGTGTGTGTGTGTGTGTTTGTGTGCGCATGCAGTCCATCACAGTCTTCAGCAGTAATGAACTAATTGGACATTTCCCCTTGAGATGCTGATGTTCTTACTTTTAGTGTGTGTGTGTGTTTTCGCTGCACTGGCGGGACCTGACAGTTAACCAGCACTGTGGGAACCAAACTGACAGTTAATAAACAATTCAGTCTTTATTTACATTTACAGATAATTATCTTTATTTCAGTCTACAGCAGCCTGTAGATTGAAATAAAGAAATGAAAACAACACACATGATGGCATCATGGCCAGATCGCAGAGAGTCTGCAGGACTGCAGCAGGCAGATGGAGTTTGGATGCAGGGAAATGGAGAACAGGGCAGGTTGTAAGAGAAACATCTGGCAAAGAGTCACAAGCAGCAGAGCTTATATCCTCATATAATGAGTGGTGAGACACAGGTGAGCAGCTCAGGTGAGAGCAGGTGGCAGGTACGGTGTGGAGTGGATGTGACACATGTTTTAATAACTTTTAGAAGATGAAGTTTAAATTAATATATTTTAATTACAGAAATTTTTAGGGTTTTAGTTTCAAGTCACAGAACCGCCACAGTGGAAAGTTTGTCTTTTTATAGAACTATGGCCATGTGTGCTAAGCTAGGCTAACAGTCCACCCCTTCTTTTAGTCTTTGTACTAGGTTTACAGTTACTGCTCTGCTTCCAGTCTTTGTGGTCAGTTAGGCGAACAGCTGCACCCCTGACAGCCCGTAGGGTTAAACTGAATGCAGTGATTGCAGTTGATGGTCCTACAAAATCAAAACTCTCTGTCACCTCATTGTTTCCGTGGGAACAAAGCTGCCTGAGTGTAAGTTAAATTAATTTATACTTTCATAAAGTTAAAATTAAATTAAAAGACTGAAGCTTTTGACTAAATTGACAGAAAAAAAAGGAAGGAAGGAGGAGTCATAACACTGACAACCACTAGAAGGCACTGCTGAGCATATTAAACATGTCTGACAATGATATAAACACGTCTGATGATATTAACATGTCAGATGATGTAAACGCGTCAGATGATGTAAACACGTCTGGTGATGATGTAAACACGTCAGATGATGTAAACATGTCTGGTGATGATGTAAACGCGTCAGATGATGTAAACATGTCTGGTGATGATGTAAACACGTCAGATGATGTAAACACGTCAGATGATGTAAACATGTCAGATGATGTAAACACGTCTGATGATGATGTAAACACGTCAGATGATGTAAACACGTCAGATGATGTAAACACGTCTGGTGATGATGTAAACACGTCAGATGATGTAAACACATCTGATGATGTAAATGATGATATAAACACGTCATCATGCATCTTTTCTTTCAGACACTCTTCTGTTCAGTAAATATTTAGTGCTCTCTGATTGGCTGGGTGAAGGTCATGTGAGCCATCTCAGTTCCACCCTTGATGTGAGGCTGCAGGTTATTAAAGTTATCATTGTCTCATCTCCATGGTGACAAGTTGGTGCTGATGGTGACAGCTGTGTTTCCATGGTAACCCTGGACCTGTTTTTCTTGCCTGTGTTTGGTCGGTTCGCCCGTCACACAAACAAGAAAGATGGAGAGGGGGGATGGAGGGGGAGAATAGAGAGGGGGATAATAAAGAAAAGGTAGAAAAATAAAGAAATAAATGCGATTAGAGGAGAAGGGATAGAGAGTGGGAAGGAAAGAGAGGAAATCAGAAAGAAAATTAGACCAAGACACTTCAAACGAAACTGACCTACCTACTGCTGTGTGTGTGTGTGTGTGTGTGTGTGTGTGTGTGTGTGTGTGTGTGTGTGTGTGTGTGTGTGTGTGTGTGTGTGTGTGTGTGTGTGAGAGAGAGAGAACATCAATGTGATTTTAGACAAAGCTGCTTCACACACATTCAGATGCAAATGAATCCTCCTTTTATATCCTGACTGAAAACGAGTGAGAGAGAGATTAACTCATCAGGAGGAAGAAGAGAGAGAGGATGAAATGTGTCTTCTTTTCCCATGATGCTATTTAGTCGACTCACTGGTTGTCACAGCAATGACGTAGCTGTCAGTTATCTGCTGTCAGGTGCTGTGTGTGTGTGTGTGTGTGTGTGTGTGTGTGTGGACATGTTTTACTCATGTTGTGGTGACAGGGACTTGCCTTCCTTATGGGTCCCCATAACATAAATCATTAAACTTTTGGCTGAAGACTTGGGCTAAGGTTAAGGGTCAGGGTTCGGGTGAGGCTGTGGTGGTTATGGTAAATCTCCAGGAAATGACACAACACAACTGCTGTATTTGTGAAGCTAAGTATGAATTTTGACTTTTGCTTAAAAATGGAGGAAGTGAAAATTGTTGTTGCTAATCTGATACATGCTAACCTGCTAACACCAACATATAGGCCTATTTGAAAGCAATATTATGACAGAAACAATTAAATGCATCAAGAGATTAAGACCACGTAAGAGCCATCACATGTTGTAATGCTGTTCTCTTTGTAGACATTTTTTTTCCACCTATGTTTTTCACATTTAGTGAAATTGTTTTGTCTTCTCTTGGTAGCATTTTATTAAATTGTCTGAAGAAATAGGAGTTTGGATACCTGCCAGGGGCTGCACGGTAGTGCGCATGCCTCACAGCCTCACAGCAATAAGGTCGGCGGTTCGATTCCCAGGTTGGGCCTTTCTGTGTGAAGTTTGCATGTTCTTCCCGTGCATGCGTGGGTTCTCTCCGGGCTCTCCGGCTTCCTCCCACAGACCAAAAACATGCTCATTAGGTTGATTGGTGACTCTAAATTGAGTGTGAATGCTTGTGTGTTTGTGCCCTGCGATCGGCTGGCGACCGGCCCAGGGTGTACCCCGCCTCTCGCCCGTTGACAGCCGAGATAGGCTCCCGTCCCCCCGCGACCCCGAAGGGGATAAGCGGCATAGAAAATGGATGGATGGATGGATATCTGCCACATGTTTTATATTATGGTTTTCCTGCTACTCTGAACTTCTTTGTATCCATCCCTCACAGTGTCTGACCTGTGGCGTTCCACAAGAATCAAACATGGATCCTGTTTAATTCTTTATATGATCCCTTTTGAGCACATTATCCCTCACTTTGTTTCATTTCATTTCTATGCTGATGATGTTCAGCTTTATGACTTTGTACACCCTGACAAACTTGTCATGTTTTGTCTGATTTTTAACTTTTATGACACCAGTTTTAAAAAGTGATGTATGAATGAAGTTTTACTTTATTTTATATACTACATCTCTCAAACTGCACTCCTCTACTTTGTGGACCACATATATGACATTAGTAGTGTGATGACATCATGGTGACATCGTCAGGATTAATGTTTTAAACTGTAGAAAGCATCCTGATAAGTCCTCATCATGATGACTTCAATTTATGTGTAAAATCTGTGGAATGTCCCTTAAAGAAAAACGTGGACATTTCTTTGTGGGTTTCCTGTTTTCAGATCAGTTTTTACCACCTGTGACTTTCAGAAACTCAGCAGATCAGACTGGATTTATGCTGTTAGGAGCCTTAATCATTTTTTAAATTCAATCCAATGTAATGGCTTTGCCTCAAATATTTTTACACAGTATTTAACTGCCTCTCTTCTTACACTCTACAGTTCACCATCCTCTGCTCAGTTATTCAACAGACTTGCTCAGCATATCAGGGACAGGTGGTGGGACTGCTTCTTGTTCAGGACACATTGTTGTTTATGTTGTTGTTGTTGTTTTGAATTGCACATGACATAATACAGACAGCACAAGGAGAGATGATGATTGGCTGCAATGAATGCTGACAGAGGTTCTATAACATTAAAATGTTTCATTAATAACTATGGCCTGCTGTTGTTAGCATGCTAGCCATGCTAGCTCCCACAGTTTATGCTTGCAACCTGGTCTAAGTGCAGTTTCAGTCAGTTTGTAAAGCAGTATTACCCAGAGAGACTTCTATTTTGTGGGAGAGGAGGACAGTGAAGTGTTAAAGTGTTTCAGTCATAACTGCAGATGCTGCAGATATACACACTTACACACACACACACACACACACACACACACACACACACACACACACACACACACACACACACACACACACACACTCTGCCTGTGGTGTGTGTTGCATTTTAATGTGACACTGATTAAATGTGTCAGGAATGAAGAAGAGCAGCTGCAAGGGAAAGAAGAAGAAAACACACAAAAACAGTTCTCCCCTTTTCTGTCCTCTTTCCTGTGAGTACAGAAGCCCTCTGGTGGTTAAAATCAGCAGCAACAGAATTAATGCAGAAATATTTAAAAACACAACAACAAAGGTGTCGAAGTGACTGCTAAAAACAACCTTAATGTCGTCTTAAAACAACCCTAGAGCTGTATAAAATAATAACAATAACCAGTCTAGACTTTTAAACTTGACAACAACTATGAACTCTATGATAGATAACAGATATGAATGTATAATAATTATGAAAACTAATACTTGATAATGCTGCACGGTGGCGCAGCAGGTAGTGCACGCGCCTCACAGCAAGAAGGTCGCAGGTTCGATTCCTGGGTCGGGCCTCTCCGTGTGAAGTTTGCATGTTGTTCCCGTGCATGCGTGGTTCTCTCCGGCTTCCTCCCACAGACCAAAAACACGCTCATTAGGCTGATTGGTGACTCTAAACTGCCCCTAGGTGTGAGTGTGAATGGTTGTGTGTTTGTGCCCTGCGATCGGCTGGCGACCGGTCCAGGGTGTACCCCGCCTCTTGCCCGTTGACAGCCAAGATAGGCTCCGGCCCCCCCGCGACCCCGAAAGGGATAAGCGGCATAGAAAATGGATGGATGGAATACTAAATAATGCTAAAATGACAATGTCATCTGGTAGGTGGAGCTTACTGGGAGTGGGCAGGACTTCAAATACAGAGAGGCAATGAGGTGTGGCCTCTCATTTTGAGCAATCAACGGCGCAGAGGTGCGTGGTTACGGCCAAACATCAGCCTGGATAGAAGACTGTCTCCACCCACACAGGTAAATTGCATTCAACAATCACAAGTGCATTCAGATCATGCAGGAGCTCAGTGTCTTAGATTGTTTCCATTTAGACAAACATGTTGTGCTGGAGATGTTTCCTTTTTTTAAAGATGAGACATAAATATATGCTAGCAAGGATTGTTGTGATGTAAAAAAGTAGCGTGGTGAAGACGTGCAGTGACACTGCTGTAGAAGGTGTGCATTGATTTGATTGTGGAAGATATGTGATGACGATTGGTGATGTGCAGTGACTGAATCTGAAACTGAGTCTAGAACATATGCAGTGACTTTGCTTTAGAGTATATGCAGCGATTCCAAGATATGTAGTGATTCCATTGTAAAAGATATGCAGTAATTCTGCATGCAGTGACTGCAGTGGGAGATATGCAGTGACTCTGCTGTAGAAGATATACACATACCTTTCAACATTGGGATTTGAAAGGAAATTTCCACCACTATTACCACTATCTACATACCCCTTGCATTTAGACAAGGGTATATGCAATGAATCCCCAAAACACCACTCGGCAGCAATTGCTATGAAATATCAGAGCATCAAAGACTGATTTACCTAACATTAGTTCCTATGTTAAATAACGGACTACAGTTAGGAGATCAGAATCAGATACCTGGTTGAAAATGAAATGTTGTGAACATCCCTACATGATATAAATGAAAACACAAAAGGGCAGATAAATTCAGCACTTATTTAAGTATTACTTGAGGGATCTGTACATATCACGTACACATTATGCTTCAGTTATGATTTTGAGAGAGACTTCTGGCAAGTGAGACAGTTGGTAGGGGAGGGTGATTATAAAAATGGATGACAGAGATAGTAGAAATACAGTCATTGGTGGAGCAGGTCAGTTGTCAGGCTGGTATTTGGTGAGATTTACTTTGGTAGCTGCTCCATCCGTCTCATGTTTATGCTTCTTCTTCTTTTTCTTCTATCGGTGACTGCTGTTTGAGTGAAGGACTACTTGTCACTAGATTACACCTAATATTCTATATACTGCCACCTGCTGCACCTCAGCAAACACATCAAATTGGCAGTTATGCATCCAGTCAATGTAACAGCCAACTTTTTTTTCTTTCTTTTTTTTTGAAAGGTTAAAAATACGTGAGATTTGTGGAAAATATTTAAATGAGTACTGTAAATACAGTAGAATCAAGGAAAAAAGGGACAGTTGACAGGTGTGGATATGCAGTGACTGCTGGAGAAAACATATAATGACTCTTCTGAAGAAGATATACAGTGACTCTGTTGTAGAGGATATGCACTGACCAATGTAGAAGATGTCCAGTGACCCTACTGTGGAAAACATACCGCCACCCTGTGGTGGAAAATATGCACTGACTGTCCAGCTGTCCAGTGACTGCTGTCGTGGTGGTTGGAGAGGGGTAGAGAGGGACAGGTCCATGCAGACAGACAGACAGACAGACAGACAGACAGACAGACAGACAGACAGACAGACAGACAGACAGTTGGACATGTAGACACAATGATGTGAGACATATATCTCTTATCTTGGGATGGCAATATTTCAGTCCATAGGGGCGTTAGGAGCAGGAGGGTGGCCAGTCAGTGCAGAGTGTGGACTGGTCAGTGGAAAGGTGCCAGTTGAACTCCTGGGCACTGCTGAGGTGCCCTTGAGCAATGCACCAAACACCGAACTCCCTGGAGTATGTGATTGGGCAGCCCATCACACACATCCCTCCACAGGTGATTTATATCCTGTGTGTGTAATTAAAAAAGTACTTCTCTCTTATAGCGGTGCTTATTTGGACCTGTCTCTGCCTCTCAGCTCAGCATTGAGAAGTGGCCTTTCTTACCTGTCCAGGTGGGTCTGCCTGT